>NC_056744.1:864217734-864392734 GCF_019279795.1 Protopterus annectens
TGTTTAATATTTGAGAGGAAAGTAGAAGAAAGTGGCAGAACAGAAATAAATGTTCACCTCAAGGAAAAATCAATAAAATCCATGAGTGTAGTATATTTCAGGAAATCAGATGTAGAAGAATTTGAGAGCTGGGAGTGCAGTCTGAATATAGAGGAGGGTGACCCAAATGTAACATAACAAAATTTAGTTTCACAGAGATAATAAAATACATACAGAGCAACCTTCCAGAAGAGGAAAAAAATTCAAAAACAATGGGAAAATGTGAATTTATGCAAGATGCAAATCACTTTTGGAATGTTTGGTGTATGCAACCGTTTCATTAAGTATGATTGACAGCTTGGTTGAATGGGAAGCTGCCCTTATCTGCCAGCACAGTCAGTAACTGGGCTTTTCAAAGGATGGCATAAGACTTGTACTTAATCATTATACTGTGCCTAAATCCCAATCATGCTCTAGATCTACTGCTGGAAGTTTGAGGCAGTTTTAAATCAATGAAAGCAAATTATGAAAGGTCACATATGAGAAGTGATATGGACTCCAGTATATTACTGTAACATTAAATTGAGAACAACTAGTCTAAATTGTGTTCTAGAACACTTTCAAAGTGTCACTACCTGGTCAGACTGCAGACACTTCTATCCCTTTGACCTGTTGTTATTTACTAATTTCGCAAGTCACAAAACATATCTGCCTTAAAGTCATTGAATTCATATGAAAAAGAACAGGAGTGCTGCAAAGTGCATACATCATGAAATGTGGCAGTTGTATTGCAGACACAAGATCATTAGCCAGGGAGGTTAAAACTTAGTATCTTATTGCATGCCATAAAGGTGTATATAAGCTTGATTTTATGGATATAAGCACATTACACCACCCAGGTGGGTTTGGACATGAGACTCTGTTTCTACTAAAGTGCTTTATCAAGACTGTAAAGCATTTGCTACACACTGTTGATAGCAACGTATAAACACTACATTATATACATTTCCACCTCAGCAAGACATATCTTGTTTAACTTTTATCTAACACTGATAAAATAATACAGCATTACTTTCTGTAGTGTTTCCCATCATAAAGAAGATTCATTTTTTTTGGCTTGTTTAAGCTTTCTGTAACTTAGTGGTTCATGCCAGCACAATGGTTAGCATTGCTGCCTTACAATGCTTAACTTCTTTGTATGTTGTAAAAACTGCAAAAGCAAGGTGCAGAAACGGAGATGATGTACAATCCACTATAAAGCTTTATTCAACCACCAAATCCACAAACAGTACGAAACAGAACAAGAAGAAGATACAACAGGTGAATATTTTCAATGCGGTGAACCGAATGGTTTGGACATTATTAATTTATCGGATTTGGAACTTTCTTCCGAAGTCACTCAGGCTGGTCATCTGATGAAGTCTATGTATGAGACGAAAACGCATGGTGGAATATCTAAGGCATTTATGTATTTTTCGTTCTGTTTCGTACTGTTTGTGGATTTGGTGGTTGAATAAAGCTTTATAGTGGATTGTACATCATCTCCATTTCTGCACCTTGCTTTTGGAGTCTTTGTATGTTGTCCTTGAGTCCGTGTAGATTTTGCTGGGTGTTCTTTTTTTCTCTAACTTGTCCACAAAATGTGCATAAAGTGTGTGTGTGTCTGTCCTGTAATAGGTTGATGCTCTATCTAGGTTTAGTTTCTGTTACGTCAATCCATAAGTACCAGGGCAGGCAGTGGCTTGTCAGCAAACCTGAAATTAATAAATTGGGTATCAGGGACTGAATGAATGATACAGATTTTTTTTTTGCATTCACGTGATCTTCAGTAAAAGTACTAAAACAGTGCAAAACATATAGCAGAAATAATTTTAAATCAATAATTATTTGCAATAAATGTAATAAATCAAATAATGTAATGTTTTTAATTGCTTTTGTTTGCAGCCCCATTGTCTAAATATCATTGTGGTTCATGCAGAATATGATTTTCATATATAGCTTGACCATTGAATTGTATGGCTGTTCATTTAATATTTTCTTTAATAAAGATGCTAACTCTAGGATATTATAATTTTCTTAGTGTGTGAATGTTTATTTATTATTTTCCTTCATTTTACAAAGTGCCGAGCTGTTTATGTCAAATGCTTTAAATAATGAAAAAGGTAGAAACACGAGTATTTAGGCAGAGCCTACATGATTTGCTGTTGCTTTATTATGTGATTTATTTTTCTTCTCTTTCTGATTACATTTAAAAAAAAAAAGGTTTAATTGTAGTATTTATTTATTATATGCTCAATGTTGATGTCTTATTTCTCTTTTGTTTGAAATGAGATACAATGATTTATGCTGAACAAGTATGGTAAAGTAAGGTAAACAGCTGATTTACTTGAGAAGTTTAAAATATTTGACTCACATTTACATTTTTACTGTGAACAAGCATTTGCTATCTAGGCTGACAGCAAACACAAACGTAACACCTCATTAACTGGGTATTGGCAGGTCTGAATGAGGACATATGAGTAGGCATGAATACCAGCAGCACAGTGCTTCACAAATCCATTTCCGGGTAACCCAGGCTTAAAATTGTTCACAAAGGTCAGTATTCAGTCTGATAGCAACTCCTAGAAATGAAAGTCACACATATGTAAGCAATAATGCTACTGCAGCATAATTTGTCTTGAGATGGTTTGACTGATGGCATGTTTGTTGCCTATAAGTAACCGATTTCTTTGGTAATTTTTGTGTGAATTGTGTCTATTTTATTACTATTTTAATATGTATTTGTATAGTTGTAATTTGACTGAGGCTCATGTTTCCAGAAAATTATAATTAACTATAGCATTCACTTTTTTTGAGTTCAGGGCAGGTATTCGTGTACTCTTTCTTTTCACCTATTTATTCTAGTGTGTGTGTGTGTGTGTGTGTGTGTGTGTGTGTGTGTGTGTGTGTGTGTGTGTGTGTGTGTGTGTGTGTGTCTGCATGTCTGTCTGTGTCTGTCTTGCAATCTATCCTGTCCCAATAAACCCAATCCAGGATTCATTTTTCTTCCTTGTATCCATGAGTGCTAGGGTGCTAGGGCAGTCAGTAGCTCATATGCAACTCTGATATGGATAAAGCAGATATCACTGAATGGATGAATGCTTTAATTTTTTTTTTATTCACTTGTCCTTGAGAAAATTATACTAATACACTATTAAACCAGTGCAAAGCATATAGCAGAATTCATTTTAAAGTAAATTATTTCTTTCAGTAAATGTAGTAAATCAAATAATGTTATTTTTTAATTTGATTTTATATGTAGGCCCATTGTCTATATTAATGCGATGTTTAATGTGTATGATCTTTGTATGTAGACTGACCATTGAAATGTATAACTGTCCTTTTATTATTTTCTTTTAAAAGATGTTAACTTCATGAGATTATAATTTTCTTGGTGTGTGAATGTTTATTTTCCTAAACATTATGCAACTTTGAGGATGTTGGGAAAGACCAATCTTGTCCATAATGGTCCATATTATGTTGTAGACATTACAATAAGAAAAGGGATTGGGTGAACCTTTCAGACTCACAAACAACAGATTTTGCATTATCGTCCTGTGGACACACATGAATGAATACTGCACCAACAGCACATCAAGATGTTTCTTACTATCAACATAAAGTCTTTAGTTTGTGCAGTGCTGACCCATCTGGGTTACAGTATTACTCAATGTTACATTTTATGCAACAGGACATGACTGAGCATAGTACATCAATATATATATTAAAATATATATCATTTTTTATTAAATAAGACAAACATGGATGCAGCACTATCTCACTAAATCTCAGGTGTCCAAAGCTCTTTAGGCTTTAATCTGCGACTATATGTGTTCAATGAATATTTATGTAACACTGTACAACTATGTATGTGAAATTTGTTATTTGGCACAGAACATGGCTGAAAAGGTCATTGCCCAGGCCACTTACCTGCTTAAAAACATAAATACATAAAAAAGCCATATCTTTCATTGTCTTCTTTCAGAACATCACTGATAAAGTAAAACCCCATCTGAAAATTTATAACCAGTCTAATAATCTTTGTAAATTGATTTTTAGTCTTCCCTCCTGCCATCCCTTATATTGAACATTACTCTGCCTCTTTCTACCACCTTCTCAACCCTTGCACTCTTTCTCACTTTTTTCCTTGCTCTGTTAGTCCCACGGAATTAAACTGGGTGATCTTTAATTTTCTGTTTAATAGCTGCTATATTTCAAATTTGATTTGTATTCAGTTAAGTTGTAATGTCTTCCTTAAATAATCACCTTCTGCTCCTTTATGAAACAGTATGTACTGGTTTCTTCTGCTACTTATTACCTGGTGTGTAACCCACAATTACATTTTCTTTTTGCAACATATTTTCCACTGTAATTATTTTGCACCTTTGACATTTTTTCTACTCGGATTTATTTATCCAGTGAAACACTACTGAAAGTATGCCTCATCTTGGTTTGCTATTCTGGTTGCTAGATGTTAGAACTATGGTCTGTTGCAATTGCTTTGGACTGCTAGCCAGCTGGTATTATTATAGGATATGGTGATTTATTGTTGCACACAAAACCATGCACAATAATTGTCTTGTACCAGTGTGGTTGTGATGAAAGAAGTGTTTCTACAGGCACTTATGAATATACTTGTCATATTACAGCAAGGCTGCTCTGCAACATACGTGTGGCCCCTCTTAACAATGCATAACTGGTACTGGTGTCTATAACAGAACTTCAGTGCTAGATGACAAAAAAAGCTTCCTTTATCAAATATTTTATCACAAAGTTGCTGCAGATGGCAATGTCATAAACTCTATGGTTATAATTCTGTATACAAATGGTTAGCAACTTGTTTTCACATGTCTGAATTAATGGACCCCTCACAGTTTGTTTTTAATGTCCAAAGTTGGCACAGAAAGCTCACAGTGCATAAACAAAATTGTAATATTTGGCAAATCAAATACAAATATCTCTGTACAGTACAGTTTGATACAAGGACTTTGGTATCAGATTACTTTTTTCCATAACTCCATATGGGAATTTGGGGTCCTCTAGATTCTACAAGGAATATTTTACTGTTCGTTTATGTATTCATTTTGCATTTAAAAGTGTGTCTCATTAGAAATGACAGCGCATTCATCTACAGTGCTTACACTACATTCAGCAATCAGTCCCAGAAAGGTAGTAATACAAGTATATGACATTCCTTTTTTACTTATCATGAAAAGCTATTTGTTGTTAAGGTCATGAACACACACACACACACACACACACACACACACACACACACACACACAAAACTGAGAATAAGTAAGCAATAATGCCTGAGAGGATGTGCATTATTTGAAATGACTGACAACCCAGGTTTGCTGTGAGGCCTCATGCAACAGGTAGAGGAACTGCCACCCCTGAATGGACCATTATTTCTATGTAATGTGTACTATGGAGGGCATTATTTGGACTTACTCTATTGCCTCTGTTTAAGTTTGTAGTGTGTGTGTGTGTGTGTGTGTGTGTGTGTGTGTGTGTGTGTGTGTGTGTGTGTGTGTGTGTGTGTGTGTGTGTGTGTGTGTGTGTGTGTTATCAGTGTGTGCCTACAAGTCTTTTTGTATGTTTTTTCCTTTTTGGACAAAAAATACTCCCCATCATGTTTCAGAGTAGTTGTGTCTTCATGATTACACCATTCCTTTAAGTATCATTTTACTAACTGCATAGTTGTTAACAGCAGGATATGTTAAATGCCTTAAATAATGAAAAATGCAAATCTGAGTATTTTAGTTTTAAACAAAAATGATAGTTTTCAGGCAGAATATTACTATATTGGTATAACTAAAGGCATGCTTAACTCTATTGCTTTGTTATTACTTGATGAATCTTTATTCTCTTTCTGATTATGTCTAGAAAAACAAAGAATGTTTTAAACATGTTATAAGAGTTAATTATATTATTTACTGTGTTTGATTACTTTTTGCTATGTCGTTTCTTTTTTGTTTTAAATGTAATTCAATTATTTATACTGATTCAGTAAGACAAAAAGCTGCTTTAGTTTAAAAGATTTGTCTCACATTTACATTTTTACTGTGACTCAGAGTGACAAGCATTTCCCATCTAGCTAGACAGCAAACACAAATGTAGAACCTCATTAACTTGAGTACTGGCAGGTCTGAATGAGGGGGTATAGACATGAATACTAGTAGCACAGAGCTTCACAAAACCATTACCAGGTAACCAGGTAACTTGGGCTCAAAATTATTCAAAAAGAGTCAGTCTTCACTCTGGTAGCAATTCCAACAAATGAAAGTCACATATATGTAAGCAGTAATGCTACCCACCATCATTTTTCTTGAGATAGTTTGGCTGATGGCATATTTGTTGTCTCTATGTAACTGAGTTTCTTTGGTAATTTTTGTGTATTGTGTCTGTTTTATTACTATTTTAAAATGCATTTATATTACTGTGATTTGATTGGGCCCATGCTTTCAGACATTTATAATTTAATATCGCAAACTGTTTTTCAGTTCTGGTTCAGGAAGAATGTTAATGACCTATCTTTTTTCTCCTGTTTCCTCTAGTTGTGTATGGTGTTTGGCTGGAGGAAGGTGACACTGCACATGATAAATCTCAACAATGAGCCTGCTAGAGCCTGGGATGTGGGTAAGAGAGGATCAGAGGGCCAGCCCACGTACCTGATAAAAAGTAAAGTGCAGTTGCTTGAACTTTCTCTGCTCTCATCAGTCTGTTAGTCATTGAATCACACATGTATAATAGAGAGAATGAAGCCTGAACACTTTGGCAGTGTCTCAGTTGCCTCAGTAGTGTAATTGTAGAGCAAAAGGGTTTAAGTCTTTGTTGAAGCATGGCTTGCTTTAAAACTATGTTCCTAGGATTTGATTAGATCCTGTGCTTCCAGATATCTGTAAGCAAAGCAGGAGTTTATCTGAGTTCTAGTTCATAAAATCTGTTGATGCACTCTCTCCTTTATCCTATTTGTCTGCTTATTTGATGCACTACAATTGTGGGTTTTAAGTGAAAGAAAAAGGCCCAACCAACGTGTGTGTGTGTGTGTGTGTGTGTGTGTGTGTGTGTGTGTGTGTGTGTGTGTGTGCATATGTGCATGTGTGTGCGTGAGTGTGCGCGTGTGCGCGTGTGCGCGTGTGTGCGCGTGTGTGCGTGTGTGTGTGTGTGTGTGTGTGTGTGTGTGTGTGTGTGTGTGTGTGTGTGTGTGTGTATTCCAGCAAGACATGTAATATCTTCTACTGTACATTTAAAGAAAGAGATAATTGAGCTGAGTGATGAGTGGTGAAGTTCATCACTTCTACAGTACAATATATGTTATAGATACAGTACAATATATGTTATAGATCTCACAAGCTAGGTCTCCATTTAGTACAGTTATCTATTTTGTGTGTGTTTTTAATGTTAGAGTAGTGTTTCCAATTGATATTAAAAGGCAACAATGACTATCTTTCTCTTCTTTTTAGGGATTGAGGTAACTGTTAGAAGTTAATTCTGAAAATTGCAATAAATAATTCATTGGTCAAGTCATAAATGTCAGGATTCAAGATTAGTTTCAGCAAATAGGTAACATTTATTGTGAGCAACATGGTAGCTCAATGGAAAAGATATTAACTCTTCAGCCTCTCACACTCAAGTGACTATAGCTGAGAAATCACAAATGCATAATGGTCTAAGGCCAAGATTCAGAAATGGGGCAGATGTGAACAAGGTTGGGACAAAAAGGGACCTGCTGGGACAAAAAGGGACCTTTAGAGACATACTAGCCACAATGAGGAAATACTTCATTATCATCTAATTTGTAAGCATTTGAATCACTAGTTGATTATCACAAGTGCTAACAAGCATTTCACTGTGATAATAACCAATAGTGAACCATGAGTCGAACTGGCAAAGGCACCCACTCATTCTTTACCTAAACACATAGAAACATCCAAACACAAACACACACACACATGGACAAAGCCCCATAGCTCTCAACTCCAGTGATTTGCCTCTTGCATTCACAGTGTCCCTAATGAATACAGTCAGTTCATAATGCAAGACATTAGCGTTTCCTACTTTTTGTTTTACATGTGCAACTTATCATTACAAAATCTGTTGTTTTATTACCTTTTTAAATGATTTAATGTACTGTGAAAAAGAGTTCCTGGTTTCTAGTATTTCTTGCTGCATTAAAGCCACTGCTGATTAGTCCGGGGGGGGTGGGTGTTGAGAGGTATACAATCCTACCCCACTACACACCCACACACACACACACACGCACACTTACTTGTACATCAAGCACCCACTCACCTAATCACACTCATGCACATACTCACCCATTGAACCATACATACACCTACCCCCATCCCTTAAATAACCCAGCTACTGTCACCATCCAGGCAAACACAATTATATACAAACACACACACACACACAAAACACATACACAAACACATTTGAGATCACTCATATCTCTACCTGCACTCACAAGCAGTCACACAAATACACACCCTAATATTACCTATCCACTGAACTCCCTGTGCACTTACCTCTAATGTGATCTCAACCATTGAAAGGAATGGGTGAATTCAAACTGTTAGATGTGTTAATTAACATGGTTAGTGGCAGAGATGTTTGCATCCTAGTGGTTCTCTGAATCACCTGGCTGTGTAAATCACTTACTGCAGGCATTTCCAAGGGAAAGTATATTACTCCTTATCATGTGCCTCTTCCCAGAATGCCTTACTTTCATTTGCAATAGCCAAAGAGACAGTTCATCATGGTGCTGCACCTCATCAAGGTAAAGCACTATGGTATGCTGCCTCTGAATCAGGAACAGTTGCTGCTAGTAGAAAAGAGGGCTTACCACCAGCATTAAAGTTTCTGAATCCCAAGGTAAGTTAATGCTTAAAAGGGCCACACCACACATTTATACTAAAGGAAATGACATTATATACATATACACAAATCATATATTTAGCAGTTTTGTACCTGTTATAATCATAGTAGTTTGATTTTTTTTCTTTAGGAATAGACATTTCCATGAGTGTTTCTCTCCTGTAGTTGCTGAGGTAAAAGTTATTGCTCTTTCTTGAAGTAACATTTCAGTTATTTAACGTATTTCATTAGTTTAGTGAGTATTATGTAAGCAATTCTTAGTTTTCTAGTTTATATTATTATTGCATTTCTTTTTAGATAGTTTAAATAATTAGAAATAGGTAACTTTCTGTAAGTAATGCTATTGTTTGACATTCTACATGTAGTTAGTGTTTTAGCACATTGTTCTTTTATTTTGAATTGTTTAATTCTAATAAAAACTAAATTAATTTGTAGGGGGCTAATTTAGATGGCTAGCATATGTTTTTTGTGGGATTATGAGAGAAGAATGCATATATGTGTGTGTGTGTGTGTGTGTGTGTGTGTGTGTGTGTGTGTGTGTGTGTGTGTGTGTGTGTGTGTGTGTGTGTGTGTGTGTGTGTGTGTATGTGCACGCGTACGTGGGTGCCCATGCATGGTTTTACAGACTGGTGTAAGCAACTTTTTAAAAAGTATAATAGATAAATGTAGCAGAGTTAGTTAACCAATACTTCAGGGATGAGAAATAATAAAAATAGTGCTGGCAAAAGAAGTAAAGATGCACACTGCTAATATTTAGAAAATGCAGATATGTTAAAGCCTAAAAAGGAAAGACTGGAGTATTTGGAAAGTCAGTTAATGTAACATAATGTAACAGTTCAAAACCAAAAGGCGTGAATTAGTTAGAAGTAGAGGATATTTTAAAAAAGAAATATGATTGGAAAACAGTCTCTCAAGCTATCTTTTTCATCATTCTATACAATATCAGTAGGTACTTTTGAGTAATTTCATTAACTGAGAGGATGGACGGATGACAGAGCCTTTTATAGGGGGTTAATTTAGATGGACAGCGTTGTTTTTTGTGGAAAATTCATAAATACAGTGGCAAGTACAGAGATATTCTGGAGCAACCTCATGTTGACGAGAATTTGAGGCAGGAATGGTTAAGAAGAGGTGAACTGAAACCAAAAGATCAAATGTTAATAATAACAGCCCAAGGAAGTGGACTACATTCATGCTGGTTTATAAAATCCATTGAAAAGGTAGGAGAATTGGGCAAATGCACATTCTGTTAAAAAGAACTGGAAAGACTCACACATCTTACTGCTTGGAGTGATGCACTCATGGCATAGGACCTATACACTGAAATGCACAATAATGTGGCTAGACTATTCCAGTGGGGATTGAGCAAATACTACAATACAGAAGTAACTGAGAAGCATTGGAATCATGAAGTAAAAAAGCATTATAGAGAATACTAAGGTGTATATCACATGGGATCAACCATTACTAAAAATTAAAAAAATCTATTTCAGAAAACCAGATACAGCAGTTCATGAAAAAAAGACAAAAGTAGCACTGATCATTGAAACTGCGACATGCAGTGATTACAGTATCTTATGTACAGAGAGACACAAAGTCATAACATCAAAAACTCCTGTGTACTGTATAATGCTGACCTGGGTATAAAGGCACCTTTTAGGCTGTCCCCCACAGTAATTTGTCTCCCTCCATGTTCTTTAAATTAACTAGTTTGCCCCTAGTATCAAATTTCTTAAACCTAAAATAATACCCTGAATACTGTAATTTTACTCTGCTCTCCCACACATAGCCCTGAAAATTATACCCTGCAGCTACAAAATACCCTGCAAGTGTATAAAATACAGCTTTAACATAGTCCATAAATTGGTGCAATAAAACCAATTAAAAAATTACAGCCTAAAAGTTAGTTTAACATACAACCATACATACCAAAACCTTGGGTAATACTCCAAAAGCTTTGGGTAATACTTGGAGTTAGTGTTAGCCCCGCTCCCTGCTCCCATTTCCCACCTCCCCCACTAGTGCTACATTTAAGCTCAAATTAGCTACTTCCCACATGCTAATTACCAATCAGTGCCTTATACATCACTGAACAGCCCTCCCCCCTTGACCCATTTCCTTCTCTTCCATTCTTCCACACCCTGTTAGCACAGTCAACCATCACAATTGGCCAGCCCCCCTAACAAAATGCAAACAAGTAAAAAAATACTAATTACCCTACTGCCTATACCATTTCTATTTTACCATCTTACTGCTTACGAACAAAAGCTTGACTATGGTATTCACTACCCAAATGGTCAAACAGCCAGCCACGACTTCACACATAAGACCAAGCGCTTTACCATCCCCAGCACACCAAATCTATCATCATCAACAAAATATCACCCCTGTAAAGCCAAAACATAATCCTAAAGGCAAAGACTATATAAAACTTACAAACAAACTCCTAAAGCTTAGAGTATCCTGTCACTATAACTTTATAATACATGGGGACATTCATCCCAACCCTGGCCCACCCACCCTGGTCCACCCTGGCCCACCCACACCCAATAACTTTCACTCCCCTACCACAACCCCTACAGTGAAGCTACCCCTTTCTACTCCCACTAGTTCCCTTCTAGCATTTCACCTAAATATTAGAAGTATTAGAAATAAGATTCCAAACCTACATGCCCTCCTAGCAACCCACTCCCTAGACATTATGTATCTTACGGAAACCTGGCTAAAACCTACTACTACTGATAATGAGATACTACCTCCAGGATATAATATTCACCGGTTAGACCACACTAACCTAGTACTACTGATAATGAGATACTACCTCCAGGATATAATATTCACTGGTTAGACCATACTAACCTAGTACTACTGATAATGAGATACTACCTCCAGGATATAATATTCACTGGTTAGACCATACTAACCTAGTACTACTGATAATGAGATACTACCTCCAGGATATAATATTCACTGGTTAGACCATACTAACCTAGTACTACTGATAATGAGATACTACCTCCAGGATATAATATTCACCCGTTAGACCATACTAACCTACTACTACTGATAATGAGATACTACCTCCAGGATATAATATTCACTGGTTAGACCATACTAACCTAGTACTACTGATAATGAGATACTACCTCCAGGATATAATATTCACTGGTTAGACCGTACTAACCTAGTACTACTGATAATGAGATACTACCTCCAGGATATAATATTCACCGGTTAGACCATACTAACCTAGTACTACTGATAATGAGATACTACCTCTAGGATATAATATTCACCGGTTAGACCGTACTAACCTAGTACTACTGATAATGAGATACTACCTCCATGATATAATATTCACCGGTTAGACCGTACTAACCTAGTACTACTGATAATGAGATACTACCTCCAGGATATAATATTCAGCGGTTAGACTGTACTAACCTAGTACTACTGATAATGAGATACTACCTCCAGGATATAATATTCACCGGTTAGACCGTACTAACCTAGTACTACTGATAATGAGATACTACCTTCAGGATATAATATTCACTGGTTAGACCATACTAACCTAGTACTACTGATAATGAGATACTACCTCCAGGATATAATATTCACTGGTTAGACTGTACTAACCTAGTACTACTGATAATGAGATACTACCTCCAGGATATAATATTCACCGGTTAGACCACACTAACCTAGTACTACTGATAATGAGATACTACCTCCAGGATATAACATTCACTGGTTAGACCGTACTAACCTAGTACTACTGATAATGAGATACTACCTCCAGGATATAATATTCACTGGTTAGACCGTACTAACCTAGTACTACTGATAATGAGATACTACCTCCAGGATATAATTTTCACTGGTTAGACCATACTAACCTAGTACTACTGATAATGAGATACTACCTCCAGGATATAATATTCACTGGTTAGACCATACTAACCTAGTACTACTGATAATGAGATACTACCTCGGGGATATAATTTTCACTGGTTAGACCATACTAACCTAGTACTACTGATAATGAGATACTACCTCTAGGATATAATATTCACTGGTTAGACCATACTAACCTAGTACTACTGATAATGAGATACTACCTCCAGGATATAATATTCACCGGTTAGACCATACTAACCTAGTACTACTGATAATGAGATACTACCTCCAGGATATAACATTCACTGGTTAGACCGTACTAACCTAGTACTACTGATAATGAGATACTACCTCCAGGATATAATATTCACTGGTTAGACCATACTAACCTAGTACTACTGATAATGAGATACTACCTCCAGGATATAATATTCACTGGTTAGACCATACTAACCTAGTACTACTGATAATGAGATACTACCTCCAGGATATAATATTCACTGGTTAGACCGTACTAACCCAGTACTACTGATAATGAGATACTACCTCCAGGATATAATATTCACTGGTTAGACCACACTCCAAGGAAAGGAGGTGGGATAGCAGTCCTATACAAAAATATTCTAACTGTTAATAGAGCAGCCATTCAACCACCCCAATTCAATAATGCAGAACTCCTCATAACCAAACTACAGATTAACCATAACAAATGCTTGAACATCGTCTGTGCATATATTCTGTCAGGCAACAACTTAAATTCTCTGGAGGATATCCTTTACTGGTAATCTGCTACCTATCCCCAAGAAACCATAGTTCTTGGTGACTTCAATATCAACTGGCACCCCTGCTCCTCTGAACCCCCCTCACCCCTATAAACTTATCTGAGTTTAAACAGACCATAACCTCTCCCACCAGAATAAACAAACCGACCAACAGGGAAAGTATCCTAGACTGGATCCTAGTTAATAACCAACCCCAACTGTACACAGCTGGCACTCTCCCTGATGACCTTAGTGACCATCTACTAACCTATATCATAAAACATAAGGCAGGAAACCCCCACCAGACCAAATATAAAACACTTAGAAATAGGCAAACCTTTGACACTGTTATTTTCCTAAATGAACAAAAAGCAGTTGACTGGTCAAAAATAAAAAATCTACCACTAGAAGAGGCTATAGCTCACTTTAACACTAAATTCCTAAGCATCCTTGATTCCCATGCTCCAGCACATGCAATAAAATCTAGATCAAACAGCACCACGGCTCGCAAAAGATACCAAATCTAAAATCAAAACTAGAAACAGAGCCTGGGCTAGCTGGAGATCAACTAAAGCCCCACTTGACCATTTAAAATATCGTCAACTCAGGAATGATACAAAAATATCTATTTTACTAGATCAAAAAAGCTTTTAACAAAATCTCCAACAAAAACACCAAAACCACCCTCAAAAGTTCTGGGCAGGCCTAAATCATCTTCTGCATCCAGGTCATTCTACCACCCCAACCCCAGTTAACCTCACCTAGCTCCCCAGAGACCATAGCTGCCGCTTATAATAACTTTTTCACTGAAACAATCCAGTCCCTAGCAAATCAACTTCTTCTTCTTCTTCCTTCAGCTTTTCCTGGTTAGGGGTCACCATAGTGGATCACTTGTCCGCTCATGATTGACAGTGGAATTTTACGGTGTCAAGTTGCCAGCCCGGTGCCCAACGTTCCACAGAAGGCACACACATGCACGCGTTCACACCTAGGGCCAATTTAGAGTGTCCAATCCACCTACAGCATGTCTTTGGGATGTGGGAGGAAACCAGAGCACCCAGAGGAAATCCACAAGACCACAGGGAAGACATGCAGACTTCACACAGAAGGCACCCCAGCCGAGAATCGAACCGGAGAACTTCTTGCTGTGAGACAGCAATGCTAACCACTGCATCACCGCGGCTGCCCTAATCCCTAGCAAATCAACTAACCCCCACAAACCTAAACCACACCCCTAATCTACCCACTAATCACCCCTAATTTAGCTTCCAACCGATACCCACTGGTTTTATCAAAACACTTATAAAAAAACTAAAACATACCACCCTCGCTGCTGACCTCCTCCGTGGAGAGTACCAACAAATAGTGGCAGATGCTATTGCATATCCCATATCTATCCTAATCAACAGAACCTTATCCGAAAGCACTATCCCCTCCCTCTGGAAAATATCCCACGTCGTCCCACTCCACAAAGGTGGAAGTTCTACAGACATATCCAACTATAGCCCCATTGCCATTCTTTCCCTACTAGCCAAAATAATGGAGATATGCATACACAAGCAACTAATGCAGTACCTTACACAGAATAACTTACTATCCAACTCCCAGCATGGCTTCAGGCCACACCACAGTACCACCTCAGCCCTCTTTTCCTTTACTAATGCCATAAACCAAAACAGGAATAACAATAGGCTATCCTCCGCCCTCATTCTTGACCTATCAAAAGCCTTCGATATGGTCAACCATGAACTTCTCATTCTCTCTCTCAAGTCTATTTCCCTCAATAAGCACGAAATTCAGTGGTTCCAGTCCTACCTGACTGGTAGACAACAGGCGGTATTATGGCATGGCAAACTCTCCAGCCAGCTACCTCTCACACTTGGTGTCCCTCAAGGCTCCATATTATGTCTACTACTCTTCTCTATTTTTATCAACAACCTTCACACTGCTGTCCGTAAAGCTACCTGCATTCAATATGCAGATGATTCCACTCTGATCTGCCCAGCCACCTCCCCATCCAAATTGCAAATTCTAACCCAAAATACATTCAACACTATTGAGAACTGGCTCGCCAACAGACGCCTACCACTGAACCCCAATAAAATGAAACTTCTACTCTTCACCCCCACTAGTAGATCTGCCACACTTTCATTCTCTGTCACGTCTAACAATGATACCACTATCCACCCAGATCAACACACTAAGCTCCTAAGGGGTTATTATAGACAATAATCTTAAATTTGGCCTACAGGTCAACAAAACCATGCAGACCATCAATAAGAAGCTTGGACCACTGTACAGAAACAAGACATTTTTAACCCCACTGGCTAGGACTGCAGTCGCCCAGTTACACCTACTCTCTACTCTTTTATATGCCTCGCCTGTACTCTCAAGCCTCAACAAATCCGAACTAGGCAAGCTCTCCCATAGCTACAACCATATTGCCAGATTCGCCACTGGCTCCACTTATAGAACCCACCACTGCCAGAATCTGAAACAACTAGAGTGCCTAGAACTGCCCAGCTTAATTCAATTCAATCAACTCCTAATAGCGCACAAAATTTTGTACCACCCTGAGGATACCCCCTCACTCATTAATATCATTAAGCCGTATAGCAGCTTGAGATCCCTATGACCAGCCAACAAAGTACTGGTCCAAACCCACAAAGCTGATAACGCTGCTGGTGAATCCCTGTTTGCCAACTTTGTTGGCAAAACCTGGAATTCATTGCCAAACTATATAACCCTACAATCCTCCATAGGTCTCCTCAAAAAAATCCTCAAACAGTATCTCAAAGTGATCTGGCTTTGCCCGTGTACCAACCCTGATTAAGTTATAAACTGAAAGCATAATCTTTAAATATCATAACAGGTATCTACTTCCCCAAGCTCTGTATCCAATCTGATGTCTCTTGCCTTTAATTGTGTCTGACCATGTGAATTGTGAGTCCCTATTAGGGAACACTACTAAACCATTGTACATAATCACTTTGTTTTATACTTTGTTTTATACGTTCTAATGTTATCTATGTAATTTTGTCTATTTGGAGCTTTTCTTCCCGAGCCTCCACTGAAAATGGACATATATCCAGTCAGACTATCCTGGTAAACAAATGTAAAATAAATAAATAAATAAAAATAAACAAATGTCAGGATTTGCAGGCAGAAACAAAAGCAATGTGGAAGAAAGATAGTCAGAGAGTTCCAAAAGAAGCAGCAGTAATGGGTCTAATAAAAAATAATTTAGAGTTGTACCTATGTATGTTACCAATACATGTAACCCTGTATGATTTACAGAAGGAGGCGGTTATGGAGACATTGAGGGTGCTGAGAAGAGCACCCTTGGCTAACATCAGAGGCTGAAACAATGCTAATTTCATGAACTAAAATATTACCATGACTTTGGAATGGGGTCCATTCCCATAGTTGTATTTGAAACTCAAAAGACTTGGAGATATTAAAGCAGCAGAGACTAGATAAAGGAGGGTATGGGAGAGAAGTACAGAAATGTCTGCGGGATGTAGGGTGCCAAAGGTAATAGTAGAGCGAACAAATTGTTCTGAATCTCAGGATAAGTTTATTCTTAAAAGGGCTACACCACATATTTATATTAAAAGGGTAGTGACATTATATAGATATACGCAATTCATATATTCAGCAGTTTTATAAAAGTTATTATCACAGTAATTTGTTTGTTTGTTTGTTTGTTTTTTTAGTGATGGACAGTTCCATGTGTGTTTTTCTCCTGTAGTTGCTGAGGTAAAATGTAATGCTCTTTTTTGAAATAACAGTTCAGTTATTTAATGTACTTCATTAGATTAGTAAGGATTATGTAAGCAATTGTTAGTTTTCTAGTTTATGTTATTATTGCATTTATTTTAGTTAGTTAAATAATAAGAATCAGGTAACTTGTTGCAAGTAATGCCATTTTTGGACTTTTTACATGTAGTTAATGTTTTTTATCATTCTATTCTTTTATTTTGAATTGTTTCATTCCAAAAACAACAATTCATTTATAGGGGGGTAATTTAGATGGGCAGCATTTGTTTTTGTGGGATTGTGAGAGTAGATTGCTTGTGTGTATGCATGTGTGTTGCGTGTATTTGTATATGGTAGGGAATTTTACAGACTGGTGTAAGAAACTTATCAGGATTTAATAAATAAAAAAAAATCTGTGGTATTCCTCGAAGTCTCAGAAAACCAAGTTTACAATCTATACTGGGTCAAAACAAACCAAGTAGAATCTTTGCAGTGTGGAGGGTATGAAGTTAGTTCACTAATAAAATTCAAACTTTAAAATACGTACTGCAAAATAATAGAATAGTAGGTAGTCCACAGTTGAGTTAAAAATGGAATCTCTTATTGAAACACGCAAACAAGTGATCCTAGTTGAGTATAATGAAAAGCATTAAAGACATTCATTAATTTACATATAATCAGGTTATTTGGAGCAAGGGAGTGGTTACAGAGGGTGGTTTGTCAGCACATACAGGAGGGATATATGTTTTTCTGCCCTTGTTTAAAGAAACTGATTAAAACCAATGCAGGAGGTGACTGTAACTCAATGCTGGTGGTTTACAGAGCAAGCTGCAATAACTGTGAAGCACTGACATAATAAAACAAAAGGTAGAAAAGATGGATTATCCTGAACATCATGTAAAAAGGAGTAACATCAGAAAAATTGGAGTACAAGAAAGAGAGTGCAACAGTGAACTGGAGCAATTTGTAATGCAAAAATGCAGCTACTACATGACCCAGATATGTTTTGGCAGGTTTCCCTTCCTTTGTAGAAAAATGAAATAATAAGGCAGATAAAAAGACTTAAGGTTATTCTTTTTGCAGGGATGATCATAAAGCTGGCTGAAGATTACTTGGAAATACTGTATAGGTGAAGGAAAGCTATGCTGAAAGTATTAAATGATCTAAGATTGAATAGTAGTGGTGCATGGTTGAAACACCCTGCAATTCTGAAAGTACAGCAAGAAGAGGAATAGTCTAGGCTACACATTACTGAGGATGTTCAAACATTTAACCTAGGCTATCCCTAATAATTAAATAACTCAAGCTTTAAAAATATCAATTGTCTGCAAGATGTGGACTCAGGGATAGCAAATACAGACACAGAAGAGATGATGCAGAGACACTAAGGGAATGTGCAATGTCAGATTCTGAAACATGTCTTTTTTCAGTTCTATGATGACAAACATACATATCAAAATGTTGGCAAAGGTAATGGTGGGACAACTGACGAAGTATGCCAAAAATAATACAAGTAGGGCAAAATGGCTTCTTGAGTGGAAGAAAAGAAGGAACAAAAGGGTTGAACCTGCTGGAAATTATGCCCAGGGCAAAAAAGAAACAGAAAGGTAAAGACAACATTGTGCTCCTTGACCTGTAGAAGGCCATTAATATGGTGAGATGGGAATTCCTATGGAAGACACTTTACCATAGACAGATAGAGGAAAAGTTCATACACTGGATACAGGCCATAAATCAAGATCTAGAAATTTAAATACTTATAAATGGAGGTGGTGCAGCAGTAGCATTGTTGCCTCACAGCAAGAGGTTCTCCCATTTGATTCTCAGCTAGTGTGCAGGGAATGCCTTCTGTGTGGAGTCTGCATGTCCTCCCCATGGGTCGAGTAGCGTTCTGAAAGACATGCGTGAATGGTCGTGCCTTTGTTGAAGGTTGGGCGTCAAGCTGGCAACTCGGCACCATGAAAATCTACTGCCAATCATTAGCGGACCGGAGTTCCGCTGTGGCGACCCCTAACCGGGAAAAGCCGAAAGACAACAACAACATAAATGGAGGTTTATCTGAGGAGACAAGTATGGAGAGGGAGACCAGACAGAGGTGCCTAGAATACCCAAGTCTGTTTATGCTTGTGATTAAGGAGCTGGCAACAGAAGTTGGACCCAATTTAATAATGACATTTGAAGAAAAGAATGGGTAAAATCTCAGTTTGTGTTATATGCAAATAACAGCATGTTAATTTCAGTTGATGTGGCTGCAGCAATGGGAAAGATAAGAGAGATATGTGAGAAATTTAGAGAAATGACAGGACTCGGGTACAACAACAAAAATGCAGGGGAAGCAAGATTAGAAAAAGGAATAAGGAAGGAGAGGTAGATATGATAAAACGGTGGAGTTTCCTAAGTACCTAGGGCTCTACATTGGGAACACAGTGAGAGAGACAGTACTGAAATGAAGTAAGGAAAGAAATACTCTTCAGAGATGGGGTGATACTTATACATTGCCTGGGAGACGTAATGCAGCAAATTTCATACTACCAATAATCATCAACCTACTCAGCAGCATACAAATATACCCTTTGCTATAGGAAATGCAAAAGGATAGAGAAGAAAAAGAGGGAGCAATACAATAATGAGAATTAATAGAAAAGGGGGGGGTTGATTTATGCCCTAACATAAAATCATTCACTGGAAGGAACCAGAAAGAAAGAGGTTAAGCAAAATAAAGTAAGGGAGAGGGGGGGATTGTGTAAGCTTACAAAGGACAATAAATGAAGCAGCTCTAAAAGATGGGATGCATGAAGAGCAGTGATGAGAACCTCAAAAAATATGGGGAACAGAAGTGGGGGCAAAGAGAGGGAAGAAAAATTAAGAAATCTGGAGATGTAGAATAGCACAAGAGGAAGATTTGGTAAACAAAGAAAATGATGCTGGGGAAAGATTTACAACAATGGATGAGTTAGTACAGAAATACTTAATACTAGAGGCTAGTGGTAGAACTACTTAGTACTTAGGGAAATCTGGAAAAAGAATATAGAGAGGGAATGGGAGAAATGAACAGGCTGGAAAGGAGGGCAAAAGGAAAGAGGATGGCATCCTAAAGGAAATGGAAAAGGTTAGGGTGGTAAAGTACGAAACAGACCTTTGAAGCATTAAGGGAAAGAAGGGACAAGATAGAAGAAGCGAGAATGAGAACAGATTGAAAAGGGAAGAAGGATGGAAAGAAGTTGCAGAATACTGACAGAAGATAATTCAGGCAGTGAGGCACATGCAGAAAGTACGTGGAGAGGGAGACCTAAGCCTGCGATTACTGCTTATATGGAGTCTAATCTCCATGAGATTGGTAAAGGCAGAAAGGAGGACAATAGATGTTCTAGGTTTTAGGAAGAAGAGGTAAGAATGATGTACATGTTTTGGTACTGTGGGTAGACACAATAAGTCTGGAAGCAGGCACAGAAGATTTGGGAAGACATACGTCAAAAGCAAGCAGAGCATACTTCAGAATTCTGTATATGTGTCATAAAGAAAAAAAGACAGCATCTGGAAAGAAACAGAAATAAGCTGCTGAATACCAAAGTTAAAAATTTATCACTCAAAAATGGAAGGGGAAAAACAGTATGGGAGAGAAATTGCTCAAGAGGTTAATGGACATGGTGAGAAAATGGCAGAAACTGACTTGAATGAAGAAAGTAAGGGAGCAAAAAATGAAAAAGCAATGGAAGAGGTACTGGAATACTACAGGAGAGAAAATCATACAAGGAGGAAGGAGAGGGTGAATACAATGAGGAAACTGTGGGGGGAGGATAGGTAGGAAATGATGCAGCCAGCCAATGATGAGATATGATGCATCACATGTGATGACTGCATGTAAACATAAAATACTGTATGAAGTTAATAAAGTTTAAGAAAAAAAAATGTAAAAGAAGTGCACAGCTTTTGTCAGCTTTGTATGGAATAAGCAATATATACTAGACACTTAATAGAGCAGGAGTGACCACCCAGGTTTGAAGGCTTTAACAATGTGACTGAAAAATGACATTATTGCCTTCAGAAACTGTCATATGAATGTGTCTGCCAGTAAGATGGGTGATCTTTGCATGAAATCTGCATACGTGATATTAACAGATCCTAAAAGACAATACTATATGAAAACAATAGGTGCATAAAAATCCACAGATCACTCTAGAAAGAGCCAGGACAAAAGTCTGATATAATAATTTAATACATATAAATAAGTTCTTTAATTTCAAACAATCACTAGGACCAGAGGCTTCATCAGACTAAATTAATTAAATACACATTGCCCTTAAATAGTGAATCAGCTTGACACTCATTGGTAGAAAAATAAATCATGTGATCACATACCAAACTTGCTCCAACTTTTTAAAAACATGTAAAATTCACAGACGCATTCAAACCAAATTTCATTGTTGCATTTGTCAAAATTTGCCACTTACATGCATCCCTACTACCACCTGTTTCCATTTCATTTGCATAGTTTAAAACATTAAATACAAATTTCTTAAAACTCACACAAGTAGTAGTGTTTTTATATACTGCTTTTAAAACATCTTTGTTTTTAATAATCATATTGAGCTCTAAAATTCTCTCAGCTAGTGTTCCAATTGCTTTCATATATAAAAATGTTTACATGACAAAAAGGTGGCTACATATACCACACACACAGATTTACATGTAAAGGTTCCCAGGGGTGAATAAGATTTTAAAGTATTAGCACAATAAATATTTGGACCATCACCTATAAATCTACAGGCAGAACAATGATAATGCTTAAAAGTTCCCCTTTTATTAAACTAGATGCCCCATGTACTGTTATCATTTACCTTTTTGCTATTTTTACTATGACTTTCTAAAATGTTCTTAATATTTGGGGCTCTCCTATTGACAAAAAATGGTGGATCCCCCAAGACCCAAATTAAATCAGTACTGCTATTCAACATAACCTCTTTGATACTTTTTGAATCTAAACTGTAAGTCAACAACATGACCATTTTCCATCTTTCTTTAGTATCATTTTCTTGTTTACTGCTGTTCATCTTATATGATGCATTACTGCACTTGGGGATATTCTCTAACTATCAACCTATTTAATACATTCTATACAAACTCCTTTCTCCTGTCTAAAATAGTTGTTAATTTCTTAACTCTGATTCTAACTGCACCCTTCTTCTTATGTATAGGATGCATGTTATGATAGTGTAACAAGGAGTTTCTTATAGCTTATTTCAGTTTCTAACTTATTTCCACTTTTATAAACTGCTACATCTAAAACAGTGATTTTAGACTTACTAAAATTACTAGAAAATTCTAAGAATTCTGCTCCCTCACTCAAACTAAAACTAAATGAATGTAACTGACTTTTATTGCCTGTTCATATTAAAAATAAATCACAGATAAAAAGGGTCTATATTATGTGATCAAACGTTTAGGTGATCGAACACCTAAATGTCGACCTGTAAAAATCGAACTCTGACAATCACGAATGGCCATTTACGTGACTTGTTTCCCTGGGAAAGAAATCGCTTGACCATCATTGATGATTTGCCCTTTTCCCCAATGTAGAATGATCTCGGAGTTGGTATATTTAGTTAGGGGGGTGTGGGGGCACAGTCCCCCCATGTGGAGGGGGTGTGGGAGGTGAAGCCCCCCACTTCATCAGTATTTAAAGGTTTGTTTTGTTTCCTATGGGCCAAGAGAATTTTCCCCAGGGAAAAAAATTTGCGTAAATGGCCATTCACGGTTTTAAGGGTTCGACATTTAGGCGTTCAGTCACTTTAACGTTCGATAATGTAATATAGACCCAATAAAAACATACATATATCTTAAATAAATAAAATTTTGTTTTTATATAAATATTGATTTTCCTAATGAGCCATGACATAGTGGCTTTCATAGAAACTCCCTTCAATTGTTGGTAACATTTATTTGTAAACACAAAAAAAAAAAGAAGTCAAAACAAAATCCATACTTTCACTTAAAAAAATCTGATGTTTTCAGAGGTATACTCAAGTTCTTTAATTACTTCATTGCATAGCCATTCAACTCCCACATCATAAGATATCATCATATACAAAGACTTCACATCCAAAGTAATTTAAATATGGTTATCAGATATTTCAGCCTGTTGTAATTTGTCTTTGAAATCAAAAGAGTCTTTTACAAATGAAGGTAAAATAAACATAATTTCTTTCTAAGTCAAAAAAATTCAATAAAGGTTCCAGTTTTGAAGCCCTCACTGAAACTATTGGCCTTAAAGGGGTATTAACAGTGTCCTTATGAACTTTAGGATACCAAAAATGTTTCCAACAACTGGATGTCCAACACTAAAATATTTGTACATTTTAAATGACATTCTTCCTTTATGTAAATTCTCATACAACTATTGGTTTGTTGGTAACTCAAAATGTCCCTTTTATCATCTTGTTCTCATACATTTCAGTGTAAATAACCACCATTGCCCCCATTAACTGTTTTATCACCCTCATTGTAATGATTTCAGATATATTAATTAATGCCGTTTTTATGTTCATAATTTAAACTATTTCTTTTTTCCACGTGTTTGCCTAAAACAGATCTAATTTCTTTTTCATGTAACTTTTTATATGCATAAATAACTGGGGGAAGTGGGGAATTAAAAAGACTAGGTTTACACAAAACTTTACTCATTTCTTTCTTATTGGTATCCTTAAACATTACCCTCAGATTCAGTTTAGTCTAGAAAAATATAGTTTATTAATAGTAGAAAATAAATTAGCTGTTCTACGCTGTATGAATGTGTGCACATGTGTGTGTGTGTGCGTGTGTGTGTGTGTGTGTGTGTGTGTGTGTGTGTGTGTGTGTGTGTGTGTGTGTGTGTGTGTGTGTGTGTGTGTGTGTGTGTGTGTGTGTGTGTGTGTGCGTGCATGTGTGGGTGAGTTTTCATTTTTTTTTACATTTGGTTTCATGTGTATGGTGCATTTTAAGGTTTATATATCTCATTTTCTAAATGATATCCACCAAAAATAATTGATCAGTTAATTAGATTCAGCAAGGCTTTACTATGTCTAGGCAATTCCAATTCTGTAGCATAACACAAAAAAAATCACCTCCCCAGTCAGTCCAATCTGCCCATCCAGCATCTCCGATAGAGCAGCCCGCAGGGAATCCCAAAAGTCTGCTAGCTCATCATACCTCCAAAAAATATGTTCCCAGCTATTTCTTTCTTGCCCATCACACCTCCAGCATTTGCTATCCACTTGAAGAAAAATCATTTGGAATCTACTTGGGGTATAAAAATACCTATGTAAACATTTCCAGGCAAATATCCTAAATCTTCTAGACTTTGTTGCATATTTGGGAGAGATACATATATCCCCCATTGTTTGTTTGTGACTTGTTTATCCAGTCTCTCCTCCCAATCCTTTCTAAACTCCTCTGATGATTCTTGTAATTATCATGCAGTATTTTATATGCTTTACTAATTATTCCTTTTTAATGGCAGCTTCTGTTCTACATTCTATTAAAAACTCTACCAGTGCTGGTCTTTCATTTAGGCATCCCCTATTTCTTTCCCTTTGCCTATACTCTGATATCAATCCTTGCTAGGGAAGGCAATTTCTAACCTGCAGTCCAAATAAATTTTTGGCCTCTTCCCACTCTATTATCTTTCCCTTTCTAGTTATTTGTTCCCAATACCTTGGCTCTCTAAAAAATTCCAGCCCCGTCTTGCCTATTATTTGTATCCCTGACCACAGTCAACCTTATCGGCAAAATCTCTTTTCTCCATTCTCATACTGGTTTGGTTCTTAGAATACTCCCTGCTATTTTATGAATATAATACTCTGTATGATTTTGGTTGTTCTCTTTAAGAGTCTGCATCCAAAATCCCAGTCTCTCCTTATTTCTTGAGCTTCTTCCATGCGTCATCATCATCCCGTTTCACCTTGAATTATAGTTTTCTGCCTGTGCTATGTATAACAGCCTTAACTGTGTTGCTCTAAAATACCCCCTCAAATTAAGTAATCATAGTCCACCTTGTTCTATTGGTAGAATCAGCTTATCCCACTTGACCCTTGTTGTCTTCCCTTCCCAGATAAAATCCTTCAACTCATTTTTAATTGCTGTCCACAATTTCTCCTCTGGTTGATAAAAGTATGCCTGACCTGTATAAGACTAAAGGGACTAATAACATTTTAATGGCTTGTATCTTAGTATCCATATCCATATAACAAAACTTCCAGTTTCTCAATTTTTGTATTATCTTCTGTTTAGTCTCTTCTCACATATCATTAGCTGCCACCAGAGTCATTTCTAATCCATACTCCTAAATACTTCATTTTATCATGTCCTCATAAATATGGCTATTGTTGGACAAATTCATGTGTGGGTATATAATTTATCGCTACTGCCTTTGTTTTAGCTTCATTAATTTTGTAGCCTAAGAAGATTTGAAGCTGTCTTAAAATGTTCCACAAACACTGTAATGTCCCTTTCTGGTTTTGTCATGTATAGAATAATATAATCTGCAAATAGAGCCAGCTTTTCCTAACTACCATACCAATTATAAAGCCTTGCTGAGTCTAATTATGGTGGCTGCCAAAAAAGCAATTACTAGAAAATGGAAATCAAAGTCTAGACCAGCATTACTAGAAGTAGTGAATATAGTAACAGAGATAAAACAACTGGAATTGGGATCTTTAGAAAAGGAAAGGAGCAAACTACATAAAAAAATGTGAATTGTGGGAAAAGTATATCCAGAGCAGGAACGAGGTTTAAGCAGCAGGATTTGAATGAGTTATATAATGCTTAACTGCCAATGACTAGAATGTTTATAAGTGATTAGTAATGTTTACAACTATAGTTGTTTCATTGGTGTCTGTGATGTAAACTGTTTGCAACAAAAGTGATTTCATTTTGTATGTTTTTCATTTATATAAATGTAAGATTGCCTTTGTCATGTGGAAATTTAATAAAGATTTTGGAAAAAATAAATAATTGATCAGTTAAATGTAGCGAAAGCACTTTGGATGAGGATTTACATCTGAAATATGGTTGAAATTACTGATTTAGATTAAAAGTGTATAATAAGAATAAGAACCTTTTTCTTTAGAGATTGTCTAATTGGCAGTTATTGTAAAACTATAAGATATATGGATTTGTTTATACAAATAATTTGGAGTTGCAATAAATAGGAGTTTTAAAAAATCCCTCACTGCTTAGAGCACCTACAGCAAAATCCTCATGTTAAATATTAACAGATTCCAGAGGCAACAGCAAGTGACCATAAACTGCCTAACATTAATTCAGAAAAATGTCTTCTGAACTCTTGTCCAAAACTTATTGTGTGAATTTGGTTAAACATTAGACATTTGAAGCTGCTTTGAGTGTTAGAATTGTGGTATTTCCAGCAATGCTCATCATTAGATTGCTACAGTAGCCTAAGCTATATGGGACATCTCGCTAAGGAATTGGGACAGCCAGCTTTACATGCCCTATCCATTGCCATGCACAAGGGAAACAGTATAAAGGTAGTGAATGACACAAAAACTTTGAACTTTCCCACCACTAAAGAGTAAGCTCAGCTATCTGCTCCAAAAAAGTCTGATAAGTCACATAAAGCAACCCAGTCCTATAGTTTTTTTTCCTAATCTCAGGACACAATAATTTCTTTGTCAAAGTCAGCTTCTAACAAACTTTTGTCAGCAGCTAGTGTTAAGCCTTTTGAAGAAATGGGAAAGGGTTTTGCATATGTTTGCTAAAAAGAAGTTGATTCTTCTCCCACCCTGGCCTTTAGAATTAAAATTGTCAGGCTCACTTCTAAGTTTTTGCTGACTTCTTATGATAATTTAAGAAATTTAGTTGCTGAGCTTCTATCTTCAGATACTAAAGCTTTGTGTGTTCTGTGGCATCTGTATGTGTCAGGTAATCATTCTTTAAAATGTGCTTATGATACTTTTTTGTATCCAGTGCTGCAACCATTGACTCTGTCTTGAAGAAATTTGCTTGGTTACAGACTTAGAATTTACCAGAGGAAATTAAAACTCAAATTTTAAATGCTCCTCTAGAAAAAGAAGTGTTCCTCTGCTGATGGCATTAATGGACTTGATGAAATGAGGAAGTTAATTCAGGGGGTTACTCAGAGTTTTCAGCCCTCCTTTCCAAAATGTAACAGAAACATTTCTTCCAGTTCAGGTTCCTCTTTAGGAAAACAGAACAAGCATTCCCAACATGACTCAACCAAACAAAAAAAATAAAAAACAGTGGTATGAAGTTTAAAGAAGAAATGAGGACCTTCCCAGAACAAAACACAACCTAAAAAAGACTGATTACATGCCTCCACACCCCGGTAACCCATTAGCTTTTGCAAAGTCCAGATTATCACTTACCTCTGTGGCACTTAATAAATTCAGACATTTGGGTACTAAGAATCGGTCAGAAAATGCTACAAATGGTACTGGGGCTTTCTTCCTTATTTTTGGGAGATCCTTTCACATCCTTCTAATAAAACTGGCCTGTTGCCTCCTGTTCTGGATCAGATGTTGTCTCAGGGACTAATACACCTTGTCCCTCAGATCCAAGAGGGAAAGTGTTTTATTCAAGAATTTTTCTATTGTCAAAGAAAAAAAGAACCTGCAGACATGTATTAGACCTTTCTTTTCTAACCCTTCACATCATCATTCCAAAATTCAAAATGATTTTCCTACAAGCTCTGTTATCCCTAATTTCTCCCTCCAGTTTTCTAATAACATTGACTTTAAAAGATACTTACCATCACATTTAAATCAACAACAATTCCAGATATTTTTTTACTTTTCTGTGTTTGGTTTGCACTTAGTTTATTTACAGCTATGAAAGTGTTTACAAAGTGTCTGGCTCTTGAAATAGCCCACCGCAGGTTGCAGGAAATTCATTTTTCCCTTATTTAGATGATTGCCTGGTTTTTGCAGATTCCTTCACAACATGTTAAGAATCTCTGTCTTGGATAATTAAACTACTTCTCAACCTTGGAGTTCAGGTAAATGGAGAGGAATCTTCTCTCATTTCTTCTCACAAGATAGTATTTTAGGATGTTTCTTATATACAACAGTTATAATGGTCTTTATTTCATAAGACAAAGTTAACAATTACTGGGAACAATTTCTGGCTAATTGTGTGAGTACTTCTATGGCTTTTTGGAAAGGTGTGGACTCTAGAAACATGTTACAGGCAACCACTTTGTCATCTTTATTTGCATTTACCAAGCACTACAAACTAGATTCATTCTCTAGGTCCAGACCAGGCTTTGCTAGGACTATTCCCAGGGGTTAAAGAATTCTCATCCACCTTCCTCCTCCCATGTTGTCTAAGTTTTGACATTTGTCCCATACAGCTTAGGCTACAAAAGCAGTGATCTAAGGATGAATATAGTATGCAGTATAAATAAACTCACTGAAACAGTAAATGTTTGACTAGATCACTGCTACAGTACCCATTCTGTCCCTCCACCCCTAATTTTTGCTATTTTTATGCCAGGCTGGGGGATTGTTATTGGTATGGACCCTAATGAGGAGGGACTCTACTGTCCCCTTCTTCTGGGGCAAGAAATCTAAGAAGTTTTTCACACCCTAACCACTGTATTTTTACTGCTTCTCTTGCTCATGGCAGTGGCTAAGAAAGTACCAAATAGCTTGGGAAGCTGACCAACTAGTTCAATCCCTTAGTGGGATGTCTGATATAGGTTAGGATATTCCAGCAATGATCTATTCAGATATCAGCTGTTATGGTTAGTTTACTTTTACAAATGTCCTTTCTTGTTTGCTATAGCTTGCAATATTGTTACCAATATTCCCTAATGGAAGACATTATGTGATCTTGTGAGATGTGCTCTAGAAATGTTTTCTCTTCAGATGTCATGCAGAGAAGTGTGCCTCACCCGGAACATATTTGAAATGCTGATTGCTTTCTGTGCGTGTGAGATTGCAATATTTGCTAAGGATTTTCTGTAGTGAAGTAAATCTTTTGGACTAATGCTGATGTTGGCACTTTTGCATATCCTTAGCATACTTCATCCTGCTATATCATTTCCAGTGCTTAATTTGATTGCCTAGATTAGTCATCTATATTTTGGAACCATTGTATTGCATGTGTGGTCCATCTGTTCACTTTTCTTAGAACCTGAACCTGGATCTATCAACAACTGTGTGGTACAATATGTAATTTTCTGCAATATCTTTCAGGCCTTGGCTTAACTGTAACCATCTAGATAAAATACTTAAAGTTCTTTGGATTCAGTTACAGAAATCTGAATGCCAGTCCAGTTCCCCGATTTGTAATGTGTGGCATTACTATATTATATAAAATTCCTTTAATTAAGCCAATGTTTCAAGCAGTATCATCTAAGAGACTGATAGATTTTCACAAACTGCTTTGTGTTATATTACGTGACAGTATTAAGCGATTCAAGGATTTCCTTTCTTCATCACAGCAATAAAGTGATTTCAAAGCATATACAATATCCAAGCAATTGCCATCAACATAATATCTTTCAGAACCCTGCTTCACACAAAGCATCTTTCACATATTGTTTCAAAGTCAAAATTCTGAATTATATGAATGGGTTGCAGAGGTCCCAGATCAGAAAATTTAACACCGGCGTCTCAAAAACAGTGTAAAGTATGTGTCCAAAATATTATGATGGCAATAAACTTAAATGATAGGATGAATTGATTGATGAGCTTCTCAAAATGTGAAATGAATTAAATAAGTATGAACAAGTAGCTTATTTCACATTATTCAGTGAATAACTGGAAGGATTTGGCATTGTCACATAAAACTAGAACATAGTCTATTTTGAGAAGAAAGCATTATTTTATAGAAGAGTTACTACATACATACATGCATACATGCAAATATTTCAAGCATGGGCATTAATGTCCTTCTATCTTGCCAATATACCAAAACACTTGTTCCCATAATAAGTATCCAGGCTGTTCTTAAAAATATATAAACTAGTACGTGCTTTAATGTAATTTGGTAGTCTGTTCCATGCATCAGCCACTCTGGCAGAGAACCAATTAGTACACTTCTCATTCCTATAGAATCTTCTACATAGGTTATCTGAAGATTCTCTAGTACTTTTTGTTTACTCCAAACACTCACAGAGGTAGTTGTCACTAAATGCCCTATATACCTGAATAAGATCTCCTCTTAGATATCTGTAAGAAACACTGTACACGTTCAGATATTTTAGTCTTTCATAATAACTCTTTCCAGTTTACTTGTGCTTGTTTTCTTATAGGGTTTTCATATTGCTATTCAGACCTCTCAGCTGTACCGAATTCCTCACCATTTACCATTTTTTAGGGTAAAATAATGGGGTGCCATGAATTCCCGAGTGGCCCCTTTAATTCACGATTTTTTTAAAGATTATTTTATTTATTTATTTTGTATTGCGACTTTAAATTTATGGCTGACGTCACCACGCACCACCAGCCTACAGGGCCGTGCTTGGTGACATTAGCTACTGCCTGTTGGACTGGGTCAGATTTATTTTAAACTATTTGGAGGGAATCTAACAGCAATGGCGGCAGATGGAAGTTTTCCAGAGTCCACCCACATCTTCCAGCAAGCTGTATTCTGTCTGCGTGTATCTTATCTGTTGTGCTGCAAGTCCAGGGCCAAAGGGGTGTTTTATCTGCTGTAAGTAAGTATGTTCAACTGCTGTATAACTGTGTGTGCTGTTGTATTCTATCTGCTTTGCAGAACTGATCATTCAAACTTTCATCCATTCAACAAAGGTGTGTGTGCGTCTGTTCAAACTTTTACCTGCTAAAATAATTGTGCTGCCTGGCGCCTGGTGCAAGTTGTTTTGCTAATAAGTCCATTCAAACTTTTATCTGCTGCTGACTGCTGTAAAGACAATGCAATTTATTTTTGTTATCTAGTTTGCTTAACTAAGAATTTACAAGTGTTATTTATCTAGTTTGCTTAACTAAGGGGAAAGGGAATTTACAAGTGTAAACTCTACTCTGTACTTTGCAAATTGAAGTGTGTTGTGCAACTTATTTTTGTGATCTAGTTTGCTTAGCTAACAAAGAATTTATAAGCGTTATTTAGTTTGCTTAACTGAAGGGAAGGGGAATTTACAAGTGTGTGTAAGTCAAAGCTGTACTCTTGCTGCCTGCAAGCTGTTTTGCTAATAAGTCCGATCAAACTTTTATCTGCTGCTAACTGCTGTAAAGGGGAATTTATGAGTGTAAGTTTTACTCTATACTCTGGAAATTGAAGTATGTTGTGCAACTTATTTTTGTGATCTAGTTTGCTTAGCTAACAAAGAATTTATAAGCATTATTTAGTTTGCTTAACTGAAGGGAAGGGGAATTTACAAGTGTGTGTAAGTCAAAGCTGTACTCTTGCTGCCTGCAAGCTGTTTTGCTAATAAGTCCGATCAAACTTTTATCTGCTGCTGACTGCTGTAAAGGGGAATTTATGAGTGTAAGTTTTACTCTATACTCTGGAAATTGAAGTATGTTGTGCAACTTATTTTGCTGATGCTTAGTGGGATTTACAAGTGCTACCTTGTTTTGTTGGGCCAGAGTCTGTTGTGCAACTTATTTTTGTTATCTAGTTTGCTTAACTGAGTGTTATTTATCTAGTTTGCTTAACTAAGGGGAAGGAGAATTTACGAGTGTAAGCTCTACTGTGTAATTTGCAAATTGAAGTCTGCTGTTCAACTTATTTTTGTTATCTATTTTGCTTAGCTAACAAAAAATTTATGAGCATTATTTAGTTTGCTTAACTAAGGGGAAGGAGAATTTACCAGTGTAAGGCTAAGCTGTACTCTGTACTTTGCAGATTAAAGTCCGTTAGGATTTACGAGTGTTATGACTGCCAATTCTCACTATACAATGCTGTACATTAAAACATCTGTATAAATATTAAAGTATAAATATTAAAGAACTATATAGCCTTATCAGGCCATATGGAAGTCAGTCCCAGATACTAAACCAAGGAGGTGGGATTTATTTATTATCTGACTTCATAACTGGTGGAACCATGCAGACTGAAGAGACCGGATTCGGCTGCTGATTGGGAATTTCGAATGACAATTTAAGCTGTCAGGTTGGACTTATTTAGCTACAGCAGGTCATGCTGTTCTGTGAAGGTAATTATTGTGCTGTGGCAAATGAGTAGGAAAATCAAATCATGTGTTAAATTAAGCACTTAATTTTCTGCTGTTTGCTTTTCTTGAGAAGGAACATTAAAAAGCAAAACACAAGAACAACATTTGGTAAGTGGTGACAGACTTAATTTCCGCTTATGCGTTGCACTAACCCAGTACCCATGCATCATTATGAAAAGCTCAGTGCTGTATTGTCTTAAATTGCAGAATTCAATAGAATAATAATAATATTATTAACTGCAATAACAGCACTGATGTGGCAAAATGTACGGCTAAAAAGTAGTAGATGACCATGAGTATGTTACGTTTATTGACTGACTTTAGGAAGTTTTTTTTTTTTTTTTTGCCTTAAAATGAAGTAGAGCTGAGTCTGGTGTTTTTGTTCTGTTATGGGAAAAGAAAGTAACTGTATGTGTTTTTCTATGTAACTATAGCATTATAACGTAAAACAATGTAAATCATAAATTGCATAGGAAGGAATACTGACTTTCTTTAACATCTGCTTTAGTTTAGAATGATCAAGGAGATGAATTTTTGTTTTAAAAAGTGCCCAGTTCTGATTTAATAAATCTTGATAATACTAGTATTAATATTGTACACGAGGTACGAGTTTCAGTAGCCAAAAATACTGACAGTTAATGTTATCTCATTTGCTGGGCCAAAGACCGTTAAGTAAGGGGAAGGGGAATTTACTAGTGTAATCTGTACTCTTTAATTTGCAAATTATGAGGGGTTTGCTTAAATAAGGGGAATCAACGAGTGTAAGCTGTACTCTACTTTGCAGATTAAAGTCCATTGTGCAACTTATTTTGCTGATGCTTAGTTGGATTTATGTTTGCTGGGCCAAAGCACGACTGTAAGGTGTGTATGTCTTTATCCACCTCTGGCCATATGCATTTTCTTTGGATGTCGTGTGGGTTTCAGTGCTGTTTCAATGAATGTGAGTTTCAAGGGCAGAGAAGTTTTAATGCCAAGTCTATTTTCATTGTGAGACAGTATTGCTTTATTTAGAAGATGTCTGTTAGTATTTGTGCATTGTTGTGCTTCAAAATGTAAAAATAAAATCCAAATAATCATTGTAGAAGTAAAGCAGTATGCATATATTAGTGTTTATGGTAAATGGGGCAAAATAACCAGGTAATAGGACATTGGAATGGCTGCAGGGGGACTCTGGTGCCAAATTCTGGTTGCCTGTTCTTCAGTTTGTGTTTGAAAGTTGGTATCCCACAATCCTGTTGGAGTGGGTGGGGCTATGTAAATATGCATGCAAATTAGATGTTAATCAGCGTACAGATTTGTACCTATTTTTCATGGGCCTTGTCCAGATTTTTGATGTTTCCAGGTTGAGAGGTATGTCGCTATTCCATACTCAAGTTTGGGTCTAATGTAACTAACAAACAATGACTTCATTATTTTTAATTTTCTAGACTTTATAAATATTTTTATACAACCTATAGTTCTATAACAATCATTAACCAATTGGTTGATATGATTAGAAAAACTCATAGCTGAATCTACCCATATACCCAGGTCCTTAAATGAGTCTACGGTTTCAATCACTGTGTGCTGTAGTAAATATTCACCTTTCAGTTTATGCCTACCAAATCTCATATGCTTAGTTTTTGATGTATTTATCAGCATATTATTCTCCTGTGCCCAAATGGTCAATTTATTCAAGTTACTTTGCAGACATGCCTTATCTGTAACACATATAATCAGTTTACCCAATTTAAGGTTGTCTGCATATAGACTGTAGAACACCTCAGATGAAAAAGTTAGGTCTGAAAGATACAATCTAAACAAGTAAGGGCCTAGGACACCCTGATTGTAACCAAGGATTCCGCCTGTCCAGTTGCTGTGTGATACTTGCCATGTCCTATTTGTAAGCCATGCAGCTATCCATCTTATCAAGAGTGCATCAATACCTAGGTGTACTAATTTATTGATCAGTGTTATGTGTATGACCCTGTCAAATGCTGAAGTTAAATCTATATAAATTACATCACAGCACAATTTTTCTTTCATAGCTGTTATTATATTGTTATAAAACATCATGTTACAGGTGGTAATAGATCTGTTTTCAACATATACATGCTGATATATAGTTTCAAGTCCCCACATATCCATTTCTGACAATAACTTATCCAATATTACCTTCTCTATTATTTTTCCATAACATGAAAGTAGACTTAAGGGTCTATATAACACTGGGTTTGTCCTACTTCCATTTCCCTTCAAAACAGGTTTAATAAGCGCATGTCCTCAGTCTTGAGGAATCACCCCATATTTATATGACCTAGTTAATAATAGATATAATGGTACCGTAAGTTCTTGATGAAGTGTTCAGCAGTGATTGTTACTAATTCTGTCTCCTCCCTGTGCTTTGTTTGGATCCAGTTTGCGCAGTTATTTTTCAATATAATCATAATTTGATTCCAGCATCTGGAGTTACCTAGATGGCACCAGGACAACTTATCACCCCTTTTGTCGAGCCAAACTGTTTGGCATAAGATTTTGTAAATATATTTATAATCTGTTGTGTCTGAGAATACACTTAAAATCTGCACACAGTTTATCAATGTTTGTGTCATTACTCCTACCACATCTTTCTTCTTCCCACCATCCAGCTGTACTCTGTTTTTTTTTTCTTTCCTGATCCAACATTCACTCACACCTTCTCTCTTGCACGACTACACACTACTCACCTGCTGACACCTAGGAAGTCTGCTGCTCCCAGATTGTCTCCCTTGACTCTCACTTGCCTTCTGAAGCCCGCTCCGCTCCCCTACCCTACCCCCAATTCCCACCCACCCCCAGTGGTCCTACCTTTATACCTACAAAGCCACACACCCTCTCTCCCATCCAATAATCCTTCTCCACTCTGTTTCACACCCTCCACTTACACAACCGCATACCGACTAATTTATCACTCTCCCTTACCTCCTACACACCTCTGTTCCCCACTCCCTCAGCACTTCAACCTCCTAATTTCCAAGTACATTTCATTTTTTCATCTCTTTCATCATGCCCTTAACTCACTCACTCACTTACATAAAACTTCCATTCCTACTTTCACTATTATGTATCCTTTCTATTCCCTATACTCTCACTTATTATGAAAACCTACAATTCCCATCTTCTCACCAACCCCTTAAACAAACAGTAATAAATAATCTTGAATTCCTTATCCACTCTAACATAACATCCACCTCAAACTATCTATCACCCAAATACCACAGAGTTACCCATTTCTCATTGGCACAATATAGGAAATCACAACTTAATTACAATAAACCACTGAAGCATCCATATAGTCCTCTTAAATATCCTCTCCTTCACGGGGACATTCATCCCAACCCAGGACCATATAACAACACCCTTAGACACCCCCCCACCAATCCCACAAATTCACTACTTATAGCTCATCTCAATATAAGGAGTGTTAACAATAAAGTAAGTCAACTTCACGCTCTACTAGATACTCACTCTTTTGATATCTTATGCTTAACTGAAACCTGGCTTAAACCTGCAACAAAAGACAATGAAATACTCCCACCTGGATATAATATCCTGAGGTTAGACCGAACTACCAAAAAGGGTGGTGGGGTTGCAATACTGCACAAATCTCAATTACAGGTCACACCCATACTGATACAACCCCCACTAGAAACCAATGTAGAAATTCTTATCTCTAAGCTCCAGCTCAATACTACTAAATCCATATACATAATTTGCTCCTACCTACCTCCAGGCAATAACATAAGCATCCTAGAACGTATCCTCTGCTGGCTCTCTACATCCTTCCCTCAAGAAACCATAGTACTTGGCGATTTTAATATAGACTGGAACTCCTGTACCACTCTAGAACCCACAACCCATATAAACCTCTACGGCTTCTCTCAAACTATTAACTCCCCCACTAGAATCCATAAACCCAGCAGCAAAGAAAGTATATTAGACTGGATTTTAATAAACAGCCACTCTCTCTCATACAAAGCAGGTGTCCTTCCTGATGATATTAGTGACCACTCACTAACCTACCTATCTAGACAAAGATCCTTTACTTCTAATCACCATACCTTTAAAATCACCCGTAACAGAAAAAATTTTAATCCAGCCAATTTTCAAACTGAACTTCAAGCCTGTGACTGGTCTCCCTTAAGGCACCTACCAATTGATGAAGCAGTATCCCATTTTAACTCCAAATTCCTTCAAATTCTTGAATTCCATGCCCCCTCTTGCTCCATTAGAACTAGATGCAAAGCAGCCCCATGGCTTACTAAAGAAACCAGACAACAAATCCGTCAAAGAAATAAAATTTGGTCCAAATGGAGAAACACTAAAGACCCAATTGATCAGCAGCACTTTAGACAACTAAGAAATGCCACCAAAAGATCTATACTTTACGATAAAAAAAACTATTTCTTCAAACTCCAACAAAAACACCATAATCAACCCCAAAGCTTTTGGTCAGGCATAAATAAACTGTTACATCCGGGCCACTCTAAAACCCCCACTCCATTTGGTCTCTCCCAAAACTCTCCAAACAAGATAGCTGATGCTTTCAACACCTTTTTTACTGAAACTGTCCAATCTCTAGCCAACACCCTACCTCCTCTCAATCCTACCCTCTCATGCTCCCTAACTACCTCACCACCTACCTTTCACTTTAAACCTATTCCTACAAACCTCATCTATACCCACCTTCATAAGCTCAAACCTTGTACACCCTCAGCCAATCACCTACCACCTGCATACCTACAAATTGCAGATAAAGCTCTTGCCTACCCTATCTCTATTCTTATCAATAGAACCATAACTGAAGGCTCCATTCCTTCACTATGGAAAATCTCTCACATAATCCCACTTCACAAAGGCGGCAACTCAGCTGAACTCTCCAACTTTCGACCCATAGCCCTACTATCCCCATTAGCCAAAATAATGGAAAAATGTATCCACCAACAATTTCTCAACCACATTCTCCAACACAACCTTCTAGCAGACTGTCAACATGGTTTTAGACCATTCCACAGTACCACCACTGCTCTCCTATCTTTTACAGACTGCATCAATAAACACCGTAACAATAACATGCTCTCCGCTGCTCTTTTCATTGACCTCTCTAAGGCTTTTGATATGGTCAATCATCAAATACTACTTTACATACTCAACTCATTCTCACTTTACAAACAAGCATTACTCTGGTTCAAATTCTATATGCACAATCGACAGCATGCTGTCCTTTGGGATAGTAACCTATCCAAACATCTCCCTGTTACCCTTGGTGTCCCTCAGGGCTCCATCCTAGGACCTCTACTCTTCTCCCTATTCATTAATGACCTTTCTACTAATTTACCTGTACCTACTAGCATTCAATATGCAGATTACTCCACTTTGATTTGTAAAGCTAAAACTTCATCTGAACTCCAAACCATCACCCAAACAGTATTCAACCAAGTTGAAAACTGGTTCCAACAATGCCACCTCCTCCTCAATGCCAAAAAAACCAAACTATTGCTATTTACTCCAACTATTAAATCCACCCCATTAGACTTCTCTATTTCATCCATCGATGGTACAATCATAGCTCCCGACCCAACTACAAAACTCTTAGGGGTATTGATTGACCACAACCTGAACTTTGACACTCATATCAATGCCACCATCAAAACTGTCAACAGAAAACTTGGATCCTTATATAGGATAAAATCCATTCTCACCCCAGAAGCCAGAACTACTATTACCCAAACACATCTAATCTCCACACTCTTTTATGCCTCTCCAATTTATACTAATCTTTCCAAAAGTAACCTAAACAAGTTGTCTACTTCTTACAACAATATTGCCAGGTTTGCTACTGGGTCCTCCTTCAGAACACATCACTGTCTAAACCTAAAACTTCTAGGATGGCTTGAACTAAATAACCAACTAAACTTTCAACAACTCTCCATTATCCATAAAATTCTACACCAGCCTAGTAATACTCCTATTCTCAGTAGCCTCATCTCCCCCTACACAAACCTCACTAACCTTCGCTCAGCAAATAAACTACTAGTTACCACCCAGAAATCCCACAACAGGGCAGGTGATTCACTTTTCTCAAATACAGTGGGGAAGATCTGGAACAAGCTTCCCACTAAACTTACATCTCTTTCATCATTAACACTCTTTAAAAAACAACTAAAAACTCTACTAAAAACACAATGGCTATGTCCTTGTACTAACCCTGACTAACCCCCCACCTTATCCGTACTCAACAGACCTCCTCCTTCACCCACACCATTGCAGCATTAGCATTTTTACCCCTGCTTCCCTCCCTTACATCCTATTTCCCAGCATGCCATCACTGAGTATTTCTCCTCACTACACTACCTTCTCAGTGTACTTTTATCTTTCCACCTTGCACTTTTACTTTTCTTTTCTTTTCTTTCATTATGATTAAGTTTTCTTCCTCTTATACTTATCATCCCTAATTTCTCCTACTTCCCTGTATTATACACATTTTATAACCCTTTTTATCTTTTGAAAAGCACATCCTACCCAACTTACTAACGGTGAAGCTCTATATCTTTCCCTTGGTAATAATCACTGTATTTTTACCCTTTTTCAACTCATTTCTCAATTTCTGTATCTTCTTTATTTCTGTATAACTGAAGTTGATGAAATAATTCTGCAAGCATATTCACCTTAGCTACATTACATAATGTATTTATCTTGTTTTGGCACTAGCCTAATGTTAACTAGTTTAAAGTGGAGCTTTTCTCCCCGGTCCTCTACTGAAAATGGACATGTATCCAGCTAGACTAGCCCAGTCAACAAATGTAAAATAAAATAAAATAAATAAATAAACTAAATAAATAAATGTATCTATAAAAAGGTTACCTATTATGCTCAATATCTTTATATAAATTTTCTTCAAATTTTTCTTGATCTTGTCTCACACTATGCTTAATTTGTTTGTTCACTTTGTTTATTTCAGTTTTCTCTTACCATTTTAAGGCTAAAGGAAGTGTAAACAGTGACTGTGCCCAACACAACTCTACCAGAATTTTCCATTTAAGGCATTGCTGCATCACTGGCAATGTGTGGTCATTCCCAGCTTTTGACTGGTATGCAATGTATATCATGCACTTTAAGAAGTTTAGACTGAAACTATATTCAACAGTTTTTGATGGCTTTCACTAAAAAGCCCATAGTACTTGACTGCTACCACATTCACTTTAACATAGTTTTCTTACAACACCACCTACATCCACTAAGAGCATTCACTTTGTTTTTAGAAGTATAAAGCATGCTACCTGGATCAAAGTAATAAACCATAAGTTCATATGTTGTGAAAACCAGTGTTTAAGTCAGTGCCATTTCAATACACTTACTCCTTAAATGTAGGGTCAAATACATTACTACTCATCTAATTATGAAGCTAATTTTTAAATATTATAAAATGACCAGACTCTCTTATTGTACAGGGCATATTATTTAAAATTCTAAGAATTGTTTGCATAATGAAGTTGCACTTGAATGATGTTCTGTTAAGAGCCACTATAAAATGTCATGCCATCCTGTCTGTACTAATGGGAGGAAGGGCCCTACACTGACCTGCTATACTTTCACTTACCTAAATAAGGTATATTTTAAAATTGCAAGATATGCTACTTGGACCCTCATAATAACTCATGTACTACTAAAGTTCTATATGACATATATGGGCCATTATGCATATCATTACTGCAGTCCCAATTTATTATAATGACATTTTTTTCTAAGATGGCCTGTATTTGTATAGTGCACAAGTAAGCATCCAATCTGTTTCAGTATTAAAAGATGTGTTATTTGGGGTATCCAAGTACATACTGCAGCTTCATACAACCTGAAAGGAAGTGGGGTATAAACTGCAGCATTCAGTACTGTCCTGTTTTTGTGATACAGATCACAAAATTTGCATACATAAATCAGGCATCCTCTCAGCTTAGCTATATTATACATTGTAATTGCACAAATGAAAAAAGTGTAGCAAATTATTTTAAAAGTTTTCAAAGGCACTTAGAATTTCACTGTTTTCAGTTTCATTCCACGTATTCTTACTCCCCAAAACTTCCAAATCTACAGTGCAGGGAAATGTAAACCTGAACTATACCATTCCAAAAACATGGGCACTAACAAGTATAGAACCCCCTCCCTACATTACCCCATGTTGGGCAACTTTTACAGCTTTGCAGACTCCATCCTCTAACATGAGAACATACTTCTCACCCTTTTATCACAAGATTTCTGGACAAATCCAAATATAATGGGGGACAAGGGACAAAGATTTCAAGTATAGCTTTTGTAAATGTAGAAAGTTGCTAGTAGCATGAATTTTCCTGTAGGATATGAAGCCTAAACTCAAATGTTTGTCATTATGTAATGACTTCAATGCTCAATGATTTGCAAACAAACCACACATTTTATGAGGAACAGATTCAAAATATGAGGCAAAAATTGGGGTATTATAGAAAATTCTGGACAGCTGCGATGTATACATAAGTGGACTGTTTTTTAAATCACGCAAACAGTAGCTACACCAGAAAATAGTACTATAATATCACATTTACTCTTTGTATCTTCCATCTTGTTCTCAGTTCACTTTACAAAAGCAGTTGAGAGCAATGAAGAACGTAGATAAACTGAATTAAAGTCTGCTAAACTTTCATGCTTGTAATAAACATATCAGACAGGCAATTGATATAATTTTAATAACTGACTTCAAAATGAAAACAACAAGCTGGCAAAAACTAATGTATTAAGAGATACACAGCTACCAGGCAGAGAGTTCCAATTACTGCAATCACAAAGGAGTTCTACATACTGCTTATATGTACATTTAGAAACATAAGTTTAAGCACTGGATTCATTTCAGGAAGAGGAAGTGTGAATAAGTGAAATGTATGCCATGGGAACATGCATCTGCTGTGTACACTATAAGGAAGGTGAGGGCAAAGCGATGACACAAAAGGCACAGAGCTTATCTGATATCCCATGCATGCAGAAAATTTGTTTAAAAACTGTAACCATTTTGAACTGACGTTTTTAAGTATTAATTGAGCAAAGATTCCCGCGTTCATCTGGAAGGGAATTTTAATTGGTATTCCTAGATAAAAGGATCATAACAATCTGGTTTGTGGAGGATATATGTGTGTGTGTGTGTGTGTGTGTGTGTGTGTGTGTGTGTGTGTGTGTGTGTGTGTGTGTGTGTGTGTGTGTGTGTGTATAAAACTATGATGTTTAAAGTATCAAAACTCTGAGCATCTGTCATACTAGTAAAACAAGTTGAATCAATAATACTTAAATGCACACTATTTCAAATCACAAAGATTTGCAAAATAAATCTATTTTGTTTGCAGGTCCCCCCCCATCCTCTGCTAAATATTTTTATTATACAGTTTATATATATATATATATATATATATATATATATATATATATATATATATATATATATATATATATATATATATGGTTTTCTATCAAAATTGCGAATGACAGAACAAATTCTGTTAATTTTCACAAATCACACCACCAAAAACTGCAGAGGAAGAAAGTCAGTATGTTGACTGTAATGCCGAATATTCAAATTTGGCATTATTCAATATACTCTTTCCCCTATGAGAACAGAAATGAAAGTTATACTTTTCAGCAGTACATACATACTGCACAACACTAAGCTGCATGTTGCACCCCTGCACACACACCCGTGCGGGCTGCACCCCCCCCCACACACACACACTCCCTGCAAATTATATATTCCAACTCCAAGATCGCACTACAGTGGGGAAAAGTGTAAATTTCCTGATCCACACTGTACCACGATCTCTAAGGTCAGCCACATATGTGTGAACGCACAGTGCACTTGCTGAAATGGAGACTTGAAAACATGTAGGTCTGGCAACACGGGAGTCAGCCAACTGTTATTCGACATTCTGTGTTCGCCAAACTTACACTCATCATTTTGACAGTAAACCTAATATATATGGATGTAGGGCAATTGCCTGAATGACCTAAATATCGACAGCAAAAACACCTAATGTTCAAAATATTGGCAGTCAAAAGTAGCTAAACAAAATACTGACAGTTAAAAATACCTGAACACAAAATATTGACAAAAATCAAAACACATTCCAACTCAATGTTTTTGCAAGGGGGCCGGGGGGGCAAGCTTCCTGCACCCCCCACACACCCTACTAATTATAAATACCAACTCTGAGGTTACCGATCACTGGGGAAAGAGCATTTATCATTCTTTGGTGTAACTTCAATATTGTCATTATTTTAAGTTTAGGTGTTTTTGACTGTTGATATTTTGAACATTAGATATTTTTGCATCAGTATTTTTGCTGGCAATATACACTTTTTTCTTTGTTTTGTTTTTTCTTTTTCTTTTTATATCTACTCAAATGCGTTATTGCTTTTAGTTTTCATTTTGGAGGCTGTAGGGCAACATTAATAAAACTTGTTTTTTTTTTTTACTTTTGGCACTGGACAAGTAGTAGGTATGTTTAGCTTAACTTGTGTTTTCACTGTATTATTATCATGTGTTAGGCCCTGTTTAATATATTTCATAGAACAACTTGTCAGCAATCTTAATTATGCAATACAAGTTTTTGCCAGTGACAAATGATGTATCTCTTCACTAAATACCACCTTTGCCTCCCTTGAAAAGAGCCCACTAACCTAGTAGGACTAACCCAGTCAACAAAAGATAAATTTACAGAAAGCTTTTAGTAGAATAAAAAAGAGCTCAGGTTCCTTAAGTTCCACAGACTGCTGCAGTCTGTGCCATCAGTTCCCATCTCTTTTGTTTTTTTTTTATTACCTGTAGCCTTTCTTTATGGTTACCCCCTCCCCCAAACACACTTATATCTCCTATTCCTTATCACTGTATCCTCTTCTTCACGTCAAACCTGTTAATGTCTTTGTTCAAGAATTCTGAGCAAAACTAAAAACAATGGGGGGGGCAAAACAGGGACAGTTATTAAATATTGCTATAAGTCACTTAAAATGTTAATATAACAACAGGGTTTGCATCAGTATGCATTCTCTGAACAATAAAAAGTATGAAAACCTAATGTCAGGCATTATTGCCTGATTATAATCCTCAGTAATTTACCAGAAAATAAAAAAATAAATAAATAAACAAGGAATAGGTAGTGAAAAAATGAGTCAAAATTAGGGGCATTGTGCATAATCAAAAACAGTTGGAAGGTATGCTTCACATCCATATTTGTTTTCACTACCTCCTTATTGTTCCTCAGTTTCATTATACTTCTGTCTCATGGTTTGTTTGATAGAAGCTCATGTGACTTCTGTTTTATTTCTCCATTTTTCTCAATATGGTTCAGGACCCTTCAGCTTCCTTTATTGTTTATCATTATGATTTACATGCCTAGGGTTTGGGGAACTAATGAAAAGGTCAAAACTGCTGTGATTGATTTGTCCTGTATTATCTAGGATTTTTGAAATGGAGGGAAATGTCAAAACTATGTAATAGACATATTTGGCTGAGACAAAGAAAGGAAATTGTAGTGGTGAGCATAGCATTATCTAAAAAGATGGCAGAAGTGGCAAAACCCTAATAATGAATGTTGAGCTCAGGAGGACTTTGTTAATCTACAGCTGTGATAAGACAATGGGTTTAACACAAAAAAGTGCAGGATAATGAACTTGGGAAAAAGTTCTGAGAGAGGTTACAATGGAAAGGAAATGATTATTGAGTACACTGGAAAAAGATAATGACTGTTAATGCTGATAATCCCAAAAATGACCTCCTGTGCTCAATGTGGAAGGGCAGAGGTAAGGACAAACTGCTTGAGTGTGCAGTGGAGGGTATGTGCTGAACACACACTGCAGCTACCGCTGTCTTATATAGGGCAAGAGCAAGGCCACAGCAATGTACTTCATAACATTTTGAAACCTGTAGCTATAAAAAGGTATAGTGGGGTGATATGTGATAGTATTGCAGCCCTAACTAGGATGAAGGGGAGAGGAAGAACAATAGAAATAATTTGGGTCCATGAAGACTGTGAAACTGAGTGGTACAGGTGAGGATGGACTCAGAGGGTGGGAGTTGTATATAAGGGATTGTGAGTTCCAGTTTCAAAATAAAGATATGGAGACATTTCTTGCAAGATATTGATAGATGCAAGGAATACCTGTCTTTATGGATGACAGTATGTAATTCTGTACAGGCAGATAAAAATAGGTGAGATATGTGATAGCCTGAAGTGGTGTCTGCTTAAGAGATAGCTGCAAGTTGGATGGCTTAGTTGGTACAACTCTATCATTCCTATTGTGAAGTTATATAAACATATATCTCTTGCACCAAAAATGCACACAGTACTCCAGTTGTAGCCTAACCAGTGATCAGTAAGGCTGCCTTATTACCTTCCTATGTTTGGCTTCCACCATAGTTTTATAAGCTAGCATGTGAGTTGTCTTTGCTGCACCATTTAACATTTAGTATGAGGATTTAGGTTTTCTGTTATAACTACCAGGTTGCATTCTTGTTCTGTTTTTTTAGCCAGACTCCTCTAACTGCATATTCCGCCCCTGAGTTTCCATTACTGAGGTGTTGCACACACATTTAAACTGGATACAGAAAATGGCTCCTTTTAAAACATACCTAAAGATTTCTTAGGTCTTTCTAAACCTTAATGTCATATAAAGCGTGACTGATTCAGTTGTTTTGACCTTTTCACTAGTTCCCCAAACCCTACACTTTAATTAGAGCTAGATGTAAGATCAGACCTTGTTTAACAGCACTTCTTACCTTCTTAGATGTTGAAATCTGCCACTGACAGTTTCCTTCTGGATCCACTTCATCCATTACACATTTTTCCACTCACAGCTACCCCCTATTCTCTTACCAAAGATCCGGCAGTATGGTACCAAGTCAAAGGCCTTGTGAAAATTCAGGTGCCCCACATCCCCACTGTTACCTCTATCTTCTTCTCTTGTGACTCAGTAATATAGAACTAGATAAGTTTAGTCTGACAAGATCTACATGTTGGGAAATCATTGTATAACCCATTTTGTCTCAAGAACCTTTTAAAGTTTGACCAAAGCATTTCTTTCATCAGTTTGGTAACCAGTGAAGTCAGACTCACTGAGCTGTAGTTTTCTGAGCTGCTTCTAGCATAAACTGGTGCCATAACTGCCTGTACAGCGTTCCCAGAGACTACTTCCTCTCAAAGGAAACTGTTAAATAGATGTATTCGTGCTTTTATCAAAATCTTAGCAGTCCTTTTAGCATCCTAAGTGGAATCCTAGCAGTTTCTTCATTCCACTCTCAAAGTTCTGTCTCTTTCTCCTCAGTTATCTTTTTCATTCCCTCCATCTTTTCTATTTTTTGGTAAATACAGATGCAAAACAACTTTCACCTGTTACATGATCAGCTTATATTGTGTCCTTCCTAAGTTAGTTCACAAGTCTCCTTCACAGTCTTCTTCCTTTTGCTCATGTACCTGAAAAATTATTCCATTTTTTAATGACTAATATTAATCCTTTTCTCTCTCTGTCCTTTTGTCTTTTGACACATTTTGTTCTCCTATTTCTAGTATTTATGTAATTTTCTCACTAATCTTATCCTTTGTGTCTGCACTGCATGTATTTCCTTTCCTGTGCTGCTATGGCTGTTTTTACCTCCCTTGTGAATCAGACCTTTGGCATGATCCCATATGTAATGCCTTTTGTGGTTGAATTTTTCTCTACTAGTGCTCTATCTGTATCTCTATGCCTATCTGCTTCTTGCTCCACTGTGCTGTGTTTATCAGCCTCTTGTCTCAATACAGCCTCCTATCTCACTATATTCTCTCTGTCTATCTGTTCTGCTTTCTTTCTGGATAAGTGCTTCCTTCCTTCCCTGCCTGCTCTCTCTCTCTCTCTCTCTCTCTCTCTCTGTATATATACGGATTCCTTTAGAAGCTCGAAATACTGAAATATCGAATTTCAGTATTTCGAGCCCATAAAGTGGAAACCTGAAAAGAACGAAAACTCAGAAGTGTGAAATTAAAAACCCCGGAGATTTTGAATTAGTGCTTCTGGTGTTTTGCTGTGGTTATGGATTCAGGTAAGTGTTTATGTGTTAAGGGTTTTGGGTAGGGGCTGTGGTGTGTGTTTTGTTATTGTGATGTGTGAGTGCAAGGGGAATGTAGCTTGTGTGGTGACGTTTTGTGTGTTTCTGTATGTAGTGTGACCTGGGGGTTATAATATTTAAGTAGGGGGGTGTGTGCGTGCGGTGGGCTTGCCCCCCTGCTTTTATGTAGGACAGAGCTTGCGTTTGTGTGTGGGGAGGAAGGTGTGTATTTGTGTACACCAGAAGCAGTAATTCAAAATCTCCGGTATGTGAGATTTTGAATTTCGCGCTTCTGAGTTTTCGTTCTTTTCAGGTTTCCACTTTATAGCCTCGACAAACTGAATTTCGATATTTCAGTATTTCGAGGATATAAAGTGAATCGATATATATATATATATATATATATATATATATATATATATATAAACTCTCTTTCAGGTGCTAACCCCTGCATCTGTTCCTGCTTTCCACCCCTCTCTCATCACCATTGTCTGCTTCGGCCCTCTGCCTTGACCTCATGCTTCTCAATCAGTCTCTCTTGGCTGCTTCCCTCCCCTTTTTCTGTGTTGTCTTCCTGTCTGCTTTTCCACTTCCGCTCTGTACTGTTCTGCCCATTTCTGTCATGTCCTACTGTTCCTAGCTTGTCCTTTTCCTACATTTTCTTACCTTGTCCTATTTGTTATCCCTTCCTTTTCAGTACTAGTCTCCTCCTTCCCATCTAATTAGCTTGAATAGCAAACCAACTGTCCTCTCTAGCTTCATAATTCTTCCCTGAAGATCCCCTAACCTCCTGCTTTCCTACAGCTCCCATATTCTAATTCACCTCAAAGCTCCCTAAGCCATACCCATGCCCTATATCCTGAAAATATCACCATATCAGCCCATCTCCTTTCATCCAGCCTGCCATGTACCATTCCCCCAGCCTCATCCTGCTACAGTTCCTTGCTTTGTCTGCTTGGCCTACAGTTCAGTCTATCTTCCTTTTTCTGTTCTGTTCTTGTGCTTGCTAAATTTTTGACTGTACTTGCCTCCTCTGTGCCATCTTATATGTGCTGACATCTCACTTTCTTCTTCTCCTTCTTCTGGTACTGTCCCATGCCAGTTTGAGCTAGTTGCCGTGGGCTCACAGAGCAAGATATAAAGAGACAATATACAATATTTATTTACATTCAGCTAAACTGTGAGGAAATTACATATATTTTATGCAATTTCTAGCTGAGCAAAATATAAGAATATCAAAATGATATTACCCATGGTATTTACAAGACATATACAAAACACAAAGTTTGGAGATTATCCTATGCTGTTTATATTGGACTGCTACCTTAATAGCAAATTACCATTGTCTCTAAACAGCTACAACTGGTATACTTAGTTAATGCTCTTAAAGGGCATTTTTTAAATTATTCAGTATATTCTACAGAAACATTATTTTTTAAGTAATAACTGCTGAAAGGTGAATGTCGAACACACACAAACTATATCGTTGGCCCAGTTAAATACATCAAAAGATTTCCCTGGTTCACTTGTTTGCACAAGACCTAGAACAGCAGAATTTCATTTTAGTGTACCACCTGTAATCTTATTTTGTCTGTATTTCAAAGTGTGTGTGCCACTGTATATTATCTTGTACTATTTTTTTAAACTACAGTGTAGGTAGTGTCTAGATATGTTCCATATCACAGTATATTCTTTCTCTAATCAATCAATCTGTCTGTCAACAAATAAGCAGGGGCGGCCCATGCTATTGGACTGCCGGACTGCAGCCCCCTCAACTTTAAAATAAAAAAATAAAAAGAAATAAATAGAAAAAAAAAATTTTAGACTTTGCGCATGCGCACTAGTCTGGACTGCTGCTGAGACAGTCTGGAGCATGCGCAGATTGGCTCAGCAGCAGTCCTGACTGGGAAACATGAAGAACAGAGCTCCCAGAAGTCTTTGCAGTTTTAAACTGCATAGACTGTCCTGGGAACTTGCTGGGGAAACGCGTCGGGGTCGGACTGCAACGTCAGCAGTCAGGAATTTAGGATCTCGAGATGGGCAGGGTCTGGATTGGAGTTCGTCAGGGGAAGATCTCGAGACGGACAGGGTCAGATGTGCATGGGTTTTGGATAGGGATCGGATGTGCGGTGGTGGTTTACAGGCAGGATTTATTTTATTTTGGAGTGTGTGTGTGTGTGTGAAAATGCCCCAGGTGCAATATACTGGTGGTTAGACTCATGGTGGTGTGGTAGGCAATCCCTCAGGCTTGAACCCTGTACCTTGTATGCAGGTGTTAAAGACCTGAATTCCCTACCCACTACCATTTGTAAAAAAATTGCAGATTTTTGCCTCATATTTGATCTGATCTATTCCTCATAATATCTGTGGTTTGTAAATATTGCAATGCTTGATATTTGATGGTGCAGTGGTAGTATTGTTGCCTCACAGTTGCAGGTTCTTGGGTTTGATTCTTGGCTGGGGTGCCTTCTTTGTGGGGAGGTCTGTATCTTCTCCCTGTGTTTGTGTGGGTTTGCTTTTGTGTCCTCCCATGTTACAAAGACATGTCTGTATTATTTCTTCCTGGGCCTCTGCTGAAAATTGTTTTTTTTTTGTTCCAAGTCAGACTGTCCTGATTAACAAATGTTAAATAAAATTGACAGGCATTTGAATTTCAGACTTCAGGTTTCTGAATGTTTGCTTCCTTACATATTTGATGGTGCAGTGGCAGTATTGTTGCCTCACAGTTATAGGTTTTCTGGTTTGATTCTTGGCTGGAGTGCCTTCTGTGTGGAGTCTGCATCTTATCCCTGTGTTTGTGTGGATTTGCTCTGGTGTCCTGCCATTTTACAAAGACATGCATGTACAGTATTTCTCCCTGGGCCTCTGCTGAAATTTGTTTTTGTTCCGTCAGAAGTAAAATTGACAGGCATTTGAATTTCAGACTTCATATTCTTCAGAAAATACATAGTAAAACAACTTTTTATTCTAGCAATAAATAAACCTTTTATTATAGCAATTGTTTAAGTTTTTAAGATGACTATTTGAAATGTGTCCTTATTTTTGGGACTGTAATACCCTGTTATTGGCTTTGTCCAGGTTTTTTGTGCTACGGTTGACAGCTATGGCAAGAACTGAATTCATTGAATATGTTTGAGGGCTGTATTCCCTCATTACTTGGTTTGTCCAGGTGTTTTGTGCTAAGAGGTTGACAGCTATGGTGAGAACTGAATTCATTAAATGATAGCCATTTAAGTTTCAGTCTTCCTCTCTTTCACAAAGCAGCCGATTTGGCATAGTGGTATGTTGCTCTTGACTGTTTTGCACAGGGACCTTGGCAGTAAAATGTATGGTGGTAACACAGCATTTTTCTTTCACAAAGCAGGTGATTTGGCATAGTGGTATGTTGTTCTGACTCTTTTGCACGGGGACCTTGGCAGTAAAATGTATGGTGGTAACACAGCATTTTATTCTAGCAGCTTTCCAAGATTATACAAGCAATGTTTAATGTGTCCCTGGTTTTTGCCCTTTTGACCCACCCCAATAAATTTGGCTTTTTCCAGACTTCTTGTGCTGCGAAGTTGAGATGCAGTTAAGTATTGAGTAGATTTTACAAGGAGCTGAGAGCTGCAGGGGAAGAGAAGTTTAGTGCTGATTATGCTAAGACAGCTCAAATTGCTAATAGCACAACAGGTTGTGTACTTGCTTTTGATGCAGAAGGTTGTTGGTTCTACTCCCATAAGGGGTGAATGCTGCCGTACTGAAAGTTAAGATACTAACTATGAGCCTGTTATCAGTTTGCCATCCATTTCCTATTGCAATATTACTAGCTTATTTTTAATGTAATTTAGGCAATTTATTCTTCAGGGGCATCAGACACTTTATTTTTCGATGAAACCATGAAATATAAAGGTGATTGCTAGCAGCAACCTCTTCATTACAGATTTATTTAATGTGGAATTATTTAGATGACTTTTTTACTACTTCAGAGATTGTACATATTTACTGATAATGGTGGACTGTAGAATTGTGCATATTTACTAATAATAGTGGACTGTAGAAGTTTGAGTAGACTTTTATGATGGAAATTTTCTGAATTGGGCAGTTTTGTTTCATTGTTTACTGGAAAAATGTTCAAAGCAATAGGAAGGTGTATCAAAGAGCACATGTATGTTTCATATGCAAGGGGCCTATGATTTGAAAACAGTCCAGAATTAATTTTTATCTGCCACGGGTAAAATGTATTTTCTTTGAATGTAGGTTTTAATGTTGTTTCAATGAATGTGAGTTTCAAGGGCAGAGAAGTTTTAATAACAAGTTTGTTTAGCAGATGTCTTAGTGTTTGTGCTGTAAAATGCAAAATAAAACTTTCAAATGAAGTTCAAATCATCATAGAAGTAAATCAGTATGCACATTAGTGTTTATGGTAAATGGAGTGAAATAGCAAAGTAATGGATCATTGGAATGGCTGCAGGGGGAGGCTCCATTCGACCATGGTTTTGTGAGGGGAAGGCGCAAACTTAGGCAGCCCCAGCTGAACTATACCTCCCAACTATCCAGATTTTCAAAGAATGAATAGATTTTTTGCTTCTTATTTTTGGTTTGTTCCTCATAAAATTTGTGGTTTTCTGCAATCATTTAGGAATTAGGCATAGCCAAACCTCTCAACTGTCCCTGATTTTGGCTCAAAATGTTGCTCTTCCCCTAATGATCCCTCCGCAAAATAGCAATTTTGGAAGAAAACATGGAGGGTTTATAATTAAGAAATAACTGTAATAATCAAATTACTTTTATTTCAGAAATGCATGTAGATTATTTTATTTTGTCAGCTGCTCAAGTTAGCAGTACTAATATTAAAGTGTCCCTTCATTGACAGGTTCCCAGCTGTATTGTGTTGCTATTTTATATTTTTACATCACATTTTTGGCCCATTTTTCATAAAATTGTGTTTTTTTTGGCACGTTAGTGACAAATAATTAAAGACTGAAGTTAGAAAATAATGACAGACATTTGAGTTTCAGATTTCATACCATTCAGAAAATTCATACTAATGGAAGACCTCTATTAGCTTTCTAAGTTTATAAGAGCAATATTTTAAAAATTGTCCTTATTTTTGGGTCTTTGTCCCATTTCTTTGTATGGCTTTGTCCTGATTTCTTGCTCTGAGGTTGAGAGGTATGCCAAATGTGTCAGGGCCATCACAAGTCAGCCAGAGACATTTCAAACTGTGACATACTTGTTGCACCCCACTCCCCCATGTAGTGACTCTGGATGTGTCGAAGCAAGGCAAGGAGTAGTTATGCAGTGTAAATGTGCAGAGAATCCCACCCATCCAAGGTAGACACAAGTACTAGAGTGGCTTTTCATCTGTCCTTGATTTTTACAGAATGGTCTGGTTTCTGTCATATTTTTGTACTGTTGATTTATGCTTATTACTCAAAGTGCCGGTTGCTCTGTGTTTAAATAGCAATACTTTAATGACCATCAGGTAAGTTTGGCTGAGATTGCAAGATGCAAGTAAGCTTTAATAAGCATACTGTTAAAGAATTGCCAACATTGAAAGCCTTTCTGTTGCCATGTAGAGAATACTTAACTAGATAATGTATAATCCTTGGGTATTGAAATGCATATGCCAGTATTTGTAATAAAGGACATTATTACATTATTTTAAGAGTCTCATTACACTTGGAAACTTTCAGTCATCTCTGCAGGCTTTACCCGTAAACCGAATGCCAATCACGTGGTCCATAACCTGTACAGTAATCCTTTTAAGCAATGTATCTTGAGCTTATTTCTTGTTTGCTTTTCATTTTTTACTTTGATCATGTTTTCCCCATGAAACAAGTAGATGTCAGGCAGCAGGTCTTTTTTTGGATAAGGAACATTTTTACAAGTGGGGGCATCAGAGATTTCTACTTTCAGCATGTTATTTGTTACTTTAATAAAGCTGAATATAAATTATAATTAGAACTGCAGTGCAAGAAGTGATTTGAGTTGAGTGCTGCTTGTTTTTCTTATACTTGATTTTGACTGGCATTCCATTAATGTATTTAAAAAAAGTAATTTATTTTTTCATGCCTCACAACCTTTTTTGTTTCCATCTAGATATTAAGCTGTCATGCAGCCAATGCATTGAAATATTTTTATTCTTCTATACTTCATTTTGTCTTGATTGGACTCTCATAATGACGTTTGGCACCCAGGGCAGTATATTTAGTTTTTGTGGTTTACTACTACAGGTGTGTGTGTGGTAGGGAATACCTCAGTCTTGAACCCTGTACCTTGTATGGAGGTGTTAAAGACCTGAATTCCCTACCCACCACCATTTGTAAAAAAAAAATTGCAGATTTTTGCCTCATATTTGATCTGATCTGTTCCTCATAATATCTGTGGTTTGTAAATACTGCAACGCTTGATATTTGATGGTGCAGTGGTAGCATTGATGCCTCACAGCTGCATGTTCTCAAGTTTGATTCTTGGCTGGGTTGCCTTCTTTGTGGGGTCTGTATCTTCTCCCTGTGTTTGTGTGGGTTTGCTTTTGTGTCCTCCCATGTTACAAAGACATGTCTGCATTATTTCTTCCTGGGCCTCTGCTGAATTTTTTTTTTGTTCCAAGCCAGACTGTCCTGATTAACAAATGTTAAATAAAATTGACAGGCATTTGAATTTCAGACTTCAGGTTTCTGAATGTTTAATTCCTTGCATATTTGATGGTGCAGTAGTAGTATTGTTGCCTCACAGCTATAGGTTTTCTGGTTTGATTCTTGGCTGGGGTGCCTTCTGTGTGGAGTCTGCATCTCCTCCCTGTGTTTGTGTGGATTTGCTCTGGTGCCCTGTCATTTTACAAAGATGTGTCTGCAGTATTTCTCCCTGGGTCTCTGCTGAAAATTGTTTTTGTTCTGTCAGCAGTAAAATTGACAGGCATTTGAATTTCAGACTTCATGTTCTTCAGAAATACATAGTAACACAACCGTAACACAACCTTTTATTCTAGCAATTTTCTAAGTTTATAAGATGAATATTTTAAATTTGTCCCTATTTTTGGGACTGTATTCCCCCATTATTGGCTTCGTCCAGGTTTTTTGTGCTAAGGTTGACAGCTATGGCAAGAACTGAATTCACTGAATATGTTTGAGGGCTGTATTCCCTCATTACTGGGTTTGTCCAGGTGTTTTGTACTAAGAGGTTGACAGCTATGGTGAGAACTGAATTCATTAAATGATAGCCATTTAAGTTTCAGTCTTCCTCTATTTCACAAAGCAGCCAATTTGGCGTAGTGGTATGTTGCTCTGACTGTTTTGCACAGGGCCCTTGGCAGTAAAATGTATGGTGGTAACACAGCATTTTATTCTAGCAACTTTCCAAGATTATACAAGCAATGTTTAATGTGTCTCTGGTTTTTGGGCTTTTGACCCCCCCCCCCAATACATTTTGGCTTTTTCCAGTTTTCTTGTGCTGCAAAGTTGAGATGCAAGTTGAGTATTGAGTAGATTTTACAAGGAGCTGAGAGCTGCAGGGGAACAGAAGTTTAGTGTTGCTTAAGTGAAGTTTGTTTGCCTTGTTAATAGCACAACAGGTTGTGTACTTGCTTTTGATGCAGAAGGCTGTGGGTTCTATTCCCACAAGGGGTGGATGCTGCCGTACTGAGAATGTTCTCCTTGATGAAGATACTAACTATGAGTCTGTTATCAGTTTGCCATCCATTTCCTCTTGCAATACTACTAGCTTATTTTTTTAATGTAATATAGGCAATTTATTCCTGAGGGGCAACAGACACTTTATTTTTCGATGAAACCATGAAATATAAAGGTGTTTGCTAGCAGCAACCTCTTCATTAGTTACAGATTTCTTTAATGTGGAATTATTTAGATGACTTTTACTTCTTCAGAGATTTGCATATTTACTGATAATGGACTGTAGAATTGTGCATATTTACTGATAATAGACTGTAGAATTGTGCATATTTACTGATAATGGTGAACTGTAGAATTGTGCATATTTACTAATAATGGTGGACTGTGGAAGTCTGAGTAGACTTTTATGATAAATGTTCTGAACTGGGCAGTTTTGCTATTATGGGTGCATGTGTTTTGTTTCATTGCTTACTGGAAAAATGTTCAAAACAAATTTAAAATGCCCTCTAACAACTGTAATATATTGTACAAGGAATATAATTTAGTACAATGAGGAAGGTGTATCAAAGACCACATGTATGTTTCATATGCAAGGGGCCTATGATTTGAAAACAGCCCAAAATTAATCTTTATCTGCCACTGGCAAAATGTATTTTCTTTGAATGTGGGTTTCAATGCTGTTTCAATGAATGTGAGTTTCAAGGGCAGAGAAGTTTTAATGCTAAGTTTTCATTGTGGGACTGCATTGCTTTGTTTAGCAGATGACTTAGTGTTTGTGCTGTAAAATACAAAATAAAACTTTCAAATGAAGTCCAACTCATCATAGAAGTAAAGCAGTATGCACATTAGTGTTTATGGTAAATGGAGTGAAATAGCCAAGTAATGGTTCATTGGAATGGCTGCAGAGGCTCCATTCAACCATGATTTTGTCAGGGGGAAGGGCAGCAAACTCAGACAGGCCCAGCTGAACTATACCTCCCAACTGTCCAGATTTTCAAAAAATTAATAGATTTTTGCTTCTTATTTTTGGTTTGTTCTTCATAAAATTTGTAGTTTTCTGGCAAATCATTTAGGAATTAAGTCACTAAATAATGATACACTGAGTTTCAGACTTCATAACCTTCAGAAAAATGCATGCTAAAGTAAGAACTGTTATTCTATCAACTGTCTCAATTTATACAAGAGCAATTTTTAGTACTGTTTATATGTTCCCCCAATATATTTGGCTTTGTTCAGATTTACTGCATTAACAGGTTGAGAGGTACATGCAAATAAATTGCTTTATAGAATTAGGCATAGCCAACCTCTCAACTGTCCCCAATTTTGGCTCAAAATGTTGCTCTTCCCCCTAATAATCCCTCCACAAAATAGCAATTTTGGAAGAAAACATGGAGGGTTTACAATTAAGAAATAACTGTAATAATCAAAGTTATAGATTACTTGAAATGCATGTAGATTCTTTTATTTTGTCAGCTGCTCAAGTTAGCAGTACTAATATTAAAGTGTCCCTTCTTTGACAGGTTCCCAGCTGTATTGTGTGGCTATTTTATATTTTTGCATCACATTTTTGGTCCATTTTTCATAAAATTGTGTTTTTGGCAAATTAGTGACAAATCACTAAAGACTGAAGTTAGAAAATAAAGACAGACATTTGAGTTTCAGATTTTATACCCTTCAGAAAATTCATACTAATGCAAGACCTATTCTATTATCTTTCTAAGTTTATTAGAGCAATATTTAAAAATTGTCCTTATTTTTGGGCCTTTGTCCCACTTCTGTGTATGGCTTTGTCCAGATTTCTTGTTCTGAGGTTGAGAGGTATGCCAAATGTGTCAGGGCCATCACAAGTCAGCCAGAGACATTTCAAATTGTGACATACTTGTTGCACCCCACTCCCCCATGTAGTGACTCTGGATGTGTCCAAGCAAGGCAAGGAGTAGTTATGCAGTGTAAATGTGCAGTGTGTCCCCCCATCCAAGGTAGACACAAGTACTACAGTTACTTTTCATCTGTCCTTGATTTTGCAGAATGGTCTGGTTTCTGTCATATTTTTGTACTATTGATTTATGTTTATTACTCAGATTTATGCTTATTACTCAGAAAGTGCCTGTTGCTCTGTGTTTAAGTAGCAATGCTTTAATGACCATAAGGTAAGCTTGTCTGAGATCGTAAGATGCAAGTAAGCTTTAATAAGCATACTGTTAAAGAATTGCCAACATTGAAAGCCTTTCTGTTGTTGCCATGCAGGCAATATTTGACTAGATAATGTATAAGCCTTGGGTATTAAAGGACAGGATTCCATTATTTTAAAAAGCTCATTACACTTGTTGGAGACTTCCAGTCATCTCTACAGACTTTACCCGTAAACTAAACAGAATGCCAATCATGTGTGGTCCATAACCTGTACAGTAATCCTTTAAGCAATGTATCTTGAGCTTGTTTCTTGTTTGCTTTTCATTTTTTACTTTGATCATGTTTTCCCCATGAAACAAGTAGATAGTTGTCAGGCAGCAGGTCCTTTTTGGATAAGAAACATTTTTACAAGTGGGGGCATCACAGAGATTTCTACTTTCAGCATGTTACTTGGTACTTTAATAAAGCTGAATATAAATTATAATTAGAACTGCAGTGCAAGGAGAAGTGGTTTGAGTTGAGTGCTTCTTGTTTTTCTTATACTTGATTTTGACTGTCATTCCAGTAATGTATTTAAAAAGTAATTTATTTTTTCATGCCTCACAACCTTTTGTTTCCATCTAGATATTAAGTAAGCTGTCATGCAGCCAATGCATTGAAATATTTTTATTCTTCTACACTTATTTTTGTCTTAATTGGACTCTCATAATGATGGTTTGGCACCCAGGGCAGCGTATTTAATTAAAGTTAGTTTTTGTGGTTTTGAGCATAGCCCCTCCCCTTTCCAGTTGGCCACACCCCTTCTTCTTGACCACACCCATTCAGCTGTCTCCTGCAGCCCCCCTTTGATTTGAAGTCACCAGCCTCCACTGCAAATAAGATTATTTTGAAAGGGACCTTGAAACTTATGAGCTAGTAGACAAACATAGCAGACAGGAAAATGTCAGTTGCATATTTTATACCTTCAGTACTGTTGTTTTTGCAGTTATTCATTATAAAATTTACTTTCTGTGGAAATTATGATGAATCTGTTGATCTTTGGGGCAGTACATCTGGTTAAGTGACTTGCTTAGAGTTGCACAGTAGAAAAATGAAGGCCGAGGGAATCAAACTCAGGAATACACAATAAAACTCATTAGCAGCTTATAGCCTTATTATACCATGACCCCCCCCCAAAACGTGCACGCTGATTGGCCAGCGTGCACATTGTAAATCGAGTTATACTAATGGAAAAAGGTCCGGTCGCCCGGACTTTTTTCCATTAGTATAACTCTACTAAAACACTGTCTCGCTATGTTAAATGGGTTTAACATAGCGAGACAGCTTTAAAATAAGCAACGGAGATCTCCGTTGCTTATTTTAAAGCTGTCTCACTATGCTAAACCCATTTAACATAGCGAGACAGGTTTTAAAAAAAAAGCAACGGAGAAAGCAAGATCTCCGTTGCTTTTTGTTCGCTATGTTAAATGGGTTTAACATAGCGAGACAGTTTTAAAATAAGCAACGGACATCTCCGTTGCTTATTTTAAAGCTGCCTCGCTATGTTAAACCCATTTAACATAGCAAAACAGTAAAAAGAAAAGCAACGGAGATCTTGCTTTCTCCGTTGCTTTTGCCCACAGCTCTGATGTACTGCGCAGGCTCGCAGTACATCAGAACTGCCGCGGATGCCAGACATCTGCGGAAAGGCAGTAAACAGGCTTATACTATGCCATTATTTAAGAAAAGTAATAGTTTCTTTTCTTAAATAATGTCATGGTATAATAGCAATAACCCACTTCTGGGTGTGGGTAATGCTGTATTTACCCACGGTTGGCTTTGTTTGGTCCCTCGGGCTTCGCCCTCGGGACCAAACCACGCCAACCGTGGGTAAATCCAGCATTACTCACACCCAGGCATGGGTTATTGCTATAATAGTCTGTGCTGAATTGTATTATCTTATACTTCTTGCTCATTACTCTTCCTTGTTACCTTTGCAATTCAACCTTTTCTTGGCGCACTTGCATTCACTGTGCCACACATTTAAGTGACTAAGTTATATGAAAAAAGAAAGTACAAGCTACCTTTTATAAGTACTGGCCATTCCGAGTCTCTACAAATGGATGTCTTCATCATCTCTTCATGTTCCTGCCTGTTGATATATGTGATCTTGTGCTCCTTTATCCCCATACTTCCATTATCAGTCATCTCTATGACTGTCTTCCCCACTTTATGTCTGTATTGATCTATCTCTTAATTTCTTATTATTTTAAGAACACATCTCAGGCTTAGGGTGCAATCCACCCAGCCTTTATATATAAACAATTCCAAGGTCACAATATCTAGGGAAAAGGAGTAAAGCCACACTTCCAGGAGTTGAGCCTTTCAATAGCACTCAAGACATTTCTGATTGACATACCTTAAATCTTTCAGCTTGTAAAGCAAAATGTATTCCTGTGTTTTTATATTTTCTGTTTACTTCATTTCCTTAAAATATACTATATTATATATTCTTTTCCTTGCCCCCTCCATCTTTTGTGTCCTGTCCCCAATATTCAAAATGTATAAAAATGAAAAAATATAGGAAGTGACTAATCACCTGAAATAAAAAACAAAACTGACCTTGGGAATAATCTTATATGTTGTCTGACTAACAAGTTTCCCTAAACCTTCATGCATTTTATATGACCTCACAATCCTCAGCCTTCCCTCTCACATCTGCTTTAACTTCCTACCCTGTCATTCTTAATGTATTTATTATTTTTTTATTTTACATTTCTTGACCGGGTTAGTCAGGCTGAGCTGATAGCACTTTTCAGCAGATACCCGTGGAGAAAAGCTCCACAGATTTAAAATGACATTGTATAAGTAAAATTAATTGTATAAGTAAAAATGACTAAAACAATATAAAATAAAAACACTAACATTTTTAAGTAGGAAACAGTAAAAGCATAGGGACTATTTACAGAGTTCACGTTGGCATTGCATGTAAGATATGTGCAGGAACAGTATGCAAGTATATCATACAGTATATCAAGTTTGACATACAGTCAAGAAGGTTGCTGTTAGTGAGGAGCATAGAGGCAGTATAAAGAATGAAAAGAATATTTTTTGATCGAGAAACAGAAAAAAAATTAGATAGTTCATATGTCTAACAGAGCTAACACAGAGCAAAAATAAAAACAGTGAAAGGTAGATAGTATGCCACAATATGAGAGGGAGACAGTTTATGGAGGGTGAGTACAGTGGCGAGACCATTGACTTTTTAGGTAATCTTTGGTAGCTGATTTAAATTCATTGAGTTGCTTAAGTGATCTAATTCCCAATGGGAGTTTGTTCCAAGAGATGGTAGGGTCGTAGGTATAGAAAGTTTGACCAATGTTGCTCTTAGGTTTATAGATTTGTAGTAGGTTTTGGTCTGAGCTTCAGAGAGTTCTAGAAGGAGTGTAGAAGGAGATTTAAAGGAGACAGGTTGGGACAGAAATTTGGTTGGTATAAGACAAAATGGGCAATTTGAAGCTGAGAGAGGAGAAGCTGGTGGGGTAATTCAAGCCAGTTTAAGTGTTTTAAAGAGAGGCAGTGATGATAGGTAGCTTTGATATGCAGCAAATCTGGCCACTTTGTTATAGGTATTCTGTAGCGTAGTTAGGAGAAAGGTTTGGAGGTTGGAGAGGATTTGAGAGCTGCACAGAAGCCTTGGTAGAAGATAGGCATGAAAGAGGGAGACTTTAGCTTTATTTGATAGGAACTTTTTATTTGTATACAAGAGGCCAAGTTTTGATGGGTTTTCTTAATAGAATTAATAACATGCAAATCAAATTTCAGTTCGTCATCTATCAAGACCTCTAGAAGTTTAGTGTTGGGTTAATCTGTGATAGGTGTTTTATTTAGGGAGTGAATAACAAAAGTGGATTTAAGGTTATGTAGGTTTTTGGGGAGAAAAAAGTAAGAGTTTAGTTTTTTAAGGATTCAGAATTAGCTGATTTTTAGAGAGCCAGGACTCAACAGAGTTGAAAGATTTCTGAGTAATAGAATTTAAGTCGGAGAGAGTGTCGGTAATAGTGATGACTGTAGATTCATCAGCATAAGGGTTGACTGAGGCAGGAGATGTAGAGTTGATTAGTAAAAATACTGACGAGGAGAGGACCAAGAATAGATCCTTGGAGAACACCCTTTTTGATAGGGAGAGGAGGGAAGAGAGCAGAGATCCATTTTAATGATTGTAGTCAGTCTGTGAAATAGCAAGTAAACCAGGCAATGGTAGAGGTAGAGAAATTAAGGTTTGTGAGTTTGTCCGGAAGAAAAGGGTGAGAGACAGAAGTATATTGTTGTCCCTGGCCATAGAAATAGTATTGATAAAGGAAAGAAGGGCTGTAGTGGTGCTATGTTTTGGACGAAAGACATGTTGTGTGGGGGTGAGCAAATTTTCTTGTAATAGATGTTCCATGACTTGCTTATGCATGCATTTTTCTAAGATTTTTGAGAGAGGTGACAGGATGGCTATGGGTCTGAAATTGGTGATGTCTATGGAGTTACCTCCTTTATGTATAGGTAGGGTATAAATGCTTTCCAGATAGAGAGGACTTTAGATTCAAAGATTGACCGGTTTATCAGTATAGAGACTGGGAGGGCTAGAGAGTCTGCTGCAATCTGAATGAATCCTTTCCTGTTTCTCACAACTTCATAAATGAATGCATCTAACATCACAGTTAAAGCACAGAATTGTGTGTTAGATGAGATTGCAGTACTTTTAGTATGCAGCTTTAGTAAACAATTACATGAGTGGAGAGAAGTTTTACTTTTAACTCAACTTTGATTTCAGCAGAGCCTGTTTCAGGATCAACACAGAGCACTCGATGAGCTAGCTATAGTTCTGCTATTCACACCTCTAATATCTAACTCTCCTCCTCTAAATTTATCAAATAGGATTATGATTATGAGAAATTAACACATTTCTTCCTGTTGTCCAAGGTTTGATTCCCTCAGCCTCCATTTAACTAACTGTGTGACTCTTGAACACATGACTGTACCAGACGATGTGCTCCCAGGCTGAGTCTGCAAAAGGTCTTTGTGAATCAATGCTTCAACCTGGATAACAAATACCAAGAAATAAACTTCTCCTGCCCTACATTTAACCTCTGCACTTTTTCTTTTGATCAACTCTTCATATTCCAGTTCTAAATTCTTTTGTCATTTCAATAAACTTCCTAAACTCCAACTCAAATCTCCCTGCCCCCCTCTGATAACATTGTTTATCCTTTCAACCCCATTTAAACACCAGGTCCATTCCTTTTTACTCCATATCCCATTGTCACTGCATGTACCTAAACACCAATATACTTACTCCACCCACTCATCTCTGATAACTTTCCACACATGTACATGTATCCCCCTTTATCTCTCCAAAAACTCTCCTGTCTTGTGTAACTCCCTTCTTACCCTCCTGAAAATGTCATTCTCCAACTCTAGCCTTTGAGGCATATTCATCGCTGTTAAGTATCTCACCATATATGGCATCTCCCATCTTCCCGCTCTTCTTGACACCATCATTTCCCCTGATATATAACTTTTTCTTCTCCTCCATACAAACCTCTCATACTACCTGTATACTTCTACTGTCAACTTTCCCTAAACCTAACTCTTTATGCCTTATATCTATCTAGATGTACATATAGCAATCATATGTATTATACACACACACTCACACACTCACACACACACACACACACACACACACACACACACACACACACACACCCATACATGTTTATGTATATATATATATATATATATATATATATATATATATATATATATATATATATATATATATATATATATGGGTCTACTATACATGATCGAAATTTCAGAAAGCCAAAACCCATATGTTCAACTCCTGAAATTTCGAACATGTAAAAAAAAAAAAACAAAACGCTAAATTATTTTAAAGCTGCTATGCCCCCACACCCCCCTTAACGTTAATATACCAACTCTGAGATCGCACTACAGTGCAGTAAATGGAAATTCTCCAATTCTGCCCAATGAGGAGCTGTCTGTTCTGAATGTTTGAAATTTCAAAGTCGAACATATGGTCTCGGCCATATGGGCTTTGGCTTTTTGGAATTTCTAACATCTGTAGAGGACCCATATATATATATATATATATATATATATATATATATATATATATATATATATGGGTCTACTTCATTTGCCTGACAACTCAAATGACTGACACTCATTTATATATAACAACTCCCAGGTTTTTCCCTTGATTACTTTTTGTCGCGCAAATGAGCTGTCAGGCAAATGAGTGTCAGTCATTTTGGTTGTCAAATGAAGTAGACACACACACATATATATATATATATATATATATATATATATATATATATATATATATATATATATATATATATATATATATATATATATATATATATATATATATGTGTGTGTGTGTGTGTGTAGGGATTTGGTCTTTCCACATACACACACATACATATACATGAGGAAAGATCAAAGCTGTGACTACTTCTGTTTTTCTTCTCCTTAACCAACATCACATTAATTCCCCTAATCTTCTCCCTTAACTCCTCCCAATTCTTCCTTCTCACTTCTCCCACTTGTACCATATAACCTAAGCCAGTATTTAACTCCTCCCTCAGGCAAAGATAAACTTAATTCTGATCTAACCTTCTCCACTCTTAACAGTTATGGACTTTTTAGGATGATATTTAAGGCCCAGCTAAAACCCATATTTACTAAATATATCCAGGATGACAGGTAGTTGCTTATCTACATCCTCTAATAAAATCATACAATCAGTAGTAAAATAATACATGCTATTTCTTTCTTCAAATTCCACCCTTTTACCCATCATATTCTTTATCCTCTTATATAAAACTCTACAAATAAAGTATCAAAATATGCTTGATGACATCAGGCACCCTTGCATGCTTCTCCCTAGAATCTCTGAGCCATTTACCAAAACCTTAATCCATTGCCTCCTGTACAGTGCTTTTATTCTATTAAGCTACCTCTTCTCCTACCTCCCATTCTAAACACTGAATAGAAATTCCCATCCCAAGCTACCCAAACCTATTTGTATAACTATCAGAAATTATGCCATTATCCCTCCCGCTCTCAGTTTCTGTCCACTATACAAAAGTCATTAATGCTTTCTGTTGAGTTGCAGATAACCTTCCGTTTAGCAGAAACTCACCTTTTCATGCTCGACCACTCCTAAAACCACTTCATGAACCATTTCATTAATATTCTAGCATATATTTTAGCAATTATATTACATAAAGTAATTGGCCTGTATTTTCTCAGATCATTCCTTTCACTCTTCGTCTTACATGAAGCCATCACCATTGCCTCATACCATGGGTGTAGCAAGCAATTCCATTCTGTACTCACAAGCTCTTAGTGCTACACCCCTCCCCCAGACACCTAGCAATTAAAAATGGACACATCTCTCAGAATGCTGCCCCCAAGCACTTAATAAATGCATGCAACATTTTCAGCTGTTCTCACTATAAACTATTAAAATATTGTTTATATAATAGCAATACTGCACCTACTGTTAAAGGCATTCATTTAGACAGTTATAGACATAATGTGACCTGAAAAAAGTCAAGTTGATGGGATGCTCAGAAAAAATGTACTCAGTAGAGTACAAAGAGTATGCACAAAAGCACATCACTGATTCTAACACTGCATACCTGCTTCATGTAGAGCAGCATATAAACTGTTTCAACTTCAATATAAACATGTATCCAAGTGCAGCAATAACATTAAAAAATACAGTTTTTTACATTTTTACATTGAATTACATTTGCTCATTTGAAGCAGAATGTCTCTTATGATATCCATTCAATTTCTTATGGCTTATTCCGTTACTGGTAGATAATGCAGCCAATGACCTTTCCTCCATCTTTGGCTGCCAAACTCCTTCCTCTTTGCTTCTCATGCCCTCTGAATGCCTGATCTGCTTCTCCATGGCTACTCATACTCACCTGTTCCTGCTCAAGGCACCATCTGCTTCAAACTGTCCTCTTCTTCATACACATCAAATGAGCAAGTCAAGTCCATGAAAACAAAAAGAAAAAGAAACAAGGATTCCAGTGGCAGTATTTTAAAATTCACTTTCCACCCCAGCACTTTCTCACATACCTACACAGTTGCTGGTTTCTGGTTTTCTGCTTGGTTGCCCTTCTTCATTACTGATTTTTTTCCACTTATCTATGTACCCCCAACTTTGATATTCCTGTACCATTTCATCATTGAGCAACATACAGGCCCCTTTCTCCAATTCACTCATATTTCTCTCCCCTCTATCATCCCCCTTCTGAACAGATTCTTTTTAGTATTTTCAAGGCTCCCCATCCCTTTTTTCATTTATTCTCTTTCCTTAGGCCCTGAGCTGCTGTTTTCCCTTCCTCTCTCATTTCTACGCACTGCTACTCCTTTTCATCCATTTCCACTTTTCTGCACTAATTTGCCATGCCCACCTGAATGTTCTTGAGTTTGCACTATAACAGTCCTTCACATCTCATGGACCGCACCAGTTCTTTTGACATCGGTCATTTTTTTTTTTCTGTCTTGCACTGGGGTAGTGCCCATTTCATTCTGCCCTATCTCCTCCTATTCTCTGTCTTTGCAGTTATTGCCTTGCCTTCTATCTCCATCATTGTGGCTAATTAGTCCACTTGACCCTTCATCATTAACCAACATGTTGCCAGCTGATGCATTATAACTGCTGCTTCCCCTCCCCTTTTCCAGATTCAATAACACTGGGGACAATTCTTTTCTCTATACATATTCTGTGTGGTCTAAGTACTCTAGAATCTTAACTTCTGTCCTTGTTGTGTGGAAACCTTTCCAGACTGCCCGCTGCTGGAGCAGCCACTCCCTGAACTTTAGCTTCATAATCATGTGTTGCAAAATGCTGATGCTGAAGGGTCTTCCAACTCTATGTACCCCATCCACCTGGCACCCCCAGTAAACACTCTTTCAGACATCAGGATATCTCTATACCTCCACTGCCAACATGATTGTTTACACATTATCTCTCCTGCTTCTGCTAATAAGATCCTCACATTTTACCATCAGTCCATCAGTAGAGCACAGTCTGCTGCACTGCTTCAGCCTGTCCACAACTACTACTCTACAGACATGACAACCTCCTTTATAACTTTTTCTAACTCTGCTTACAAAGCTCCCATTTACACATTCAGACCCTAGAAATATCTCAAGATTGTTTCCTATGTTTGCCTTCTATTATTTTAAATTCAGTTTTCAGCCATAAATGCCATATCACCCTTGCACCCTTGTACACATCGTTATTGATCTAACACTTCTACTGCATCCATCATAACACTATTTTCTCCAATGGCCAGCAGTGGAACTCCCTTAATAAGCTGCCATTATGATTCACAATTCAGCAGCATCCCCGAGAAAGAGTACAATTCAGAGGAGTAAGTATCAGCTTTAGGTTCATGGTTTCCTGGAGATGATTATCAGTAAAATCAGTAAAGAGTAAATAATTAGTTTTCAAGTAATCCATGAATTTAGTAGTGTTATAAAGAGTGGGTTCTCAGAGAGAAAGTCGTGGTGAGATGGTCAGATTTGAGTAAGGAGGGAACGGCAAATACGGTGGTGAGATTGTGAAAGCATTTGTAAGGGCAAGCTCTAGAAGATTAACAACTGCAAGGAAACAGTTTGATAATCATATCTGCATTTACATAATCCTGAAATGTCTTTGTATACTTGTTTACACATATTTTCCAGTTTATGTGTTGATAGATAATCACCAGTAAGAAGACATTTGTTTTAATTGCTAACTTTTTAACTGGTTAAGGTATTGTGTATGCTCTGAATGGATCACAGATGGGGTTCTATTAATTGCATATAATGTGATAATTAATCTGATTTAGTGTAACAAGGATTTTTACAGCTTCCAAATGTGCATCACATGGAATCCATTGAGAAGCAATGGGTTTACAAATAAATGTGCATACTCCCCCATATTTGCGTGTAGATCTGAATGCATGATAGGCACTGTACCTTGGAACAGAGGGAGTGCTATTACTTCACTGGAGTCAGCTATCTATAATTATGTAAATGATGATGTCTTCAAAGGTTAGGAAAGCCTTGGGTGCAGACATGCTGTATTTGGATTTCTGACATACATCTATGCTACCCTGATATTATCCTGAATGGAATTTGGTAAACTGGGATGTCCGTCTGGTGACCTTTGCCTAAAAAGGCACTATGAAGGTAGCACAATTTATACACAGTGTTAAAATCATATTTAAATTTTCTGGCAAAAGCTTCATAGAAGACCGATATCTGGTCCTTTGTTTTTTTTTTTTTTTCCGGGAGCTGAATGTTTAGCTAATATTCATGTTCACAGCTTATTCTGACATGCAATTCAATTCCAATGTCGTAGGTGGTGATGTAGTGTGATTCGGCTATTTGCCAGAAGAGTAGCAGCTTTATAATTCAAAATACTAATTTACTGGATTCAGAAGCAAGCTTAACATGTTCGATAAACAAAGACTGCTAAACCACACTTATTTGATTACTTTCATCTGTTTAATAAAAAAGAAGACTTCAGAAATAATCACACAGCATAACCTGCACTTTAAATAAAAGAAGTTAAAAGCAAGGGATTTGATAACCAATAACCAATTGTCTCTATTTAAATCATTGTGGAAATAAAATTTGGGTGATTAAGACTTTTTGCAAAGTTTATATTTACAGTATTTATATTTTGTTTAATCTGAAGGAGTGGAGATATTTTGTGACTGGTTTATCAAATCACATGCTTTTAAAATCTGTTATTTAAAGTGCAGGTTATGCAATTATTTCCGAACAAGACCCAGTCTTATTTAAAGAGAAGCAAGTACTCTGATAACCAATGAGTCTTTTTTTGTAGCTATTAATGTGTTTTTGTTTGTTCTCTGATCTCCAGTGTGCTATTGGATTCTCATTTTAAGCCATCTACAATATCATCTCTCTCTGTCTTTTTTCTCTTTATTACACAAACATCTACCCCTCATTTCTATCATGATATGCATGGTTACTCAAGATGACCTTGACTGCCAGTTAGAGGCACTAGAATTGATTCTAAGCAACTGTGGTTTACTCTGAGGAAACCATTTGTTGATTGTGGATGACAGATTTAAGTCAGTGTAGAAGAACCTACATAGAGAAAGAAAACTGATGTATCTACAGTCTGCAAAAATATAGTCCACTTTTATATTTTATGTTCCTTCTCACGCTTAAGCAATACTAAAAGACTGACAATGCCATACTATTATTGTGTCATGGTATATAAAACTATGGTTTTAGAAAATATCTTAACATGGATGCCTTTGTATTCTAAACCATAAACCTCATATCTTGTAGCACAGTAAGTTTAGTTTCCTCACAGTGGTTTATCATTTGTTTATAATGCGCCCATAATAATTGCTTGCTATATCATAACACCAAATACAGAACATCGGATTTAAAGGGTCAGCCCTTGGTTGTGACATTTCAACTAAAAAAGCTATTCCTTCTCTTGCAAGTCTATAAGTGCTGACCACTGGAAATGTACAACAGAAATTCATGGTACAGCAGTAAATATTACTGTTCTTAGATGCAAGGCATGAGTTATCTCTGTAAACTTTGCACTAAGCATTCTGTTCAGACAGAACTGCCACTTTTTCATGTATACAAAACAAAGCTGAAAACTTCTGTGAACAAGCTTTCCTGAAAATCTTCACCCTGCATTTTGTTTGGGATTGAAAAGAATAGCCTTTGTTTTGCCCCAGACAAGCTATAGCTCATTAAACAAAAGGCAAAAGCAGACATGCAGATTGCAGTATTTATGTCAATGAGTGCTAGGAACATGGTCAGTCTGACACCTCTGGAGGTGATTGTAACTGTATAATGCCATGTGGAGGGCACACTGACCTAATCCTATGGACTCAGCAGTTCCATGCTGATTAGGTGGTTTCATAGCCAGGTAGCCAATCCAAGATAAATAGCATGTCAGAGCAACCAGTACAGTCTGCAACACTTTTATATCCACCTTTGTTACTAAGAAAAGAGTAACACACACATGATATCATTAACAATATTAATAACAATGACATAATTGCCTTATTGCTCAGATATGGAAAATACTTTTGTTGGAATTAAGTGGACAGGTTACTGACCCACAGAACTGGAGAGTAGCCTCAGTCTATCCATGCATGCTTATGACTTGTAATTGATTCTTACAGAGACTCCATGAACAGCTATCAATCATCCACAGAGTTTGTTAGGCAACTAGGAAGCTGATGCAGATTTTCAGGCCTTTCTTCTGCATCTTACATACATACATCTAGGTGCAATTTAGAGTCACCAGTCTACCTACTGCATGACTTTGCAATGTGGGAGGAAACTGGAGTACCCAGAAAAAAAACTGTGTGAACACAGGGTTGACCTGCAGACTTCATACAAAAGGCACCCCAACAGAGAATCAAACAAGATAACCTCTTGCTGTGAGTTGACAATGGTACTGACTGTCCCACTGTTCCACTTACAGCTGCAATGCTATGCAATAAAAAGGAATGAATTTTAACCTTAGAATTCAAGTCATACTTTCTCCTTTATTCAATTAGTACCAGGCAGACAGTATTCAATTGCAGCAAAGAACATTATCATTAAACCTTTTAAGAAGCATCTATTATATAACTTAACACTTAGAACAGTTCAGTTATAGCAGTCTTCCTGGTAGCACAGCTGTAGCTATACTCAAATTCCTGCAAAATAGCAAGCACTTATTTTCTTACTGCTGTTTGTTGAAGTCACTAATACTAGCAAGAGATAAAGCACATTAGAACAATAGCAATAGAACAGAGTTCATAAAAATGAATGATTCCATGTTTGAAATACAATTTCCTGAAGTTTACTACAGAAACAATACCACAAGTAAGTATTTGCATACCATGAGCAAATTACCACTTACAGACAGTCCTAACTTTATGAATGTCTTCATATTTGCTGACACTATTTGCCCTTTGTGCAATTGTTCTAGATAAAGGAAGTGAGTAAGTCAGGAAGCTTGGATATGAACAGTATTGCTTGTTTATGTAAGAAAGCAGCATGTCTTGGACTTTGTCAACATTTTGAGATAGCTAAGGCCATCCAAAGGATTTCCTTCAGTAAAAACTATAGACTTCATGGCAACACGAGACAGATATTTTAGTTAATGAAGAATATTTAAACAGAAATACGTCACACAGAGTTCATTATAGTTAAATTCAACTACTTCACAGCTTCGTTTTAAATGAAAATAAAGCAGACTTTAAGAAAATGATAATGTATTTTGTGCTTTATGTTATTAAGTAAACATTTTCCATCATGTTCCATTTCTGTTTTATTTACCTATTCACATTTCTTGCACAAAAAGGGAAACAGCAAATTAATGACTGGCTACTAAACAAATAGAGTGAATCATGGTGGTTAATGAATCTGGGTTATGATCACTGGAAGAAGTGTACTTTGCTGTAAGTATAATACTCAGATGAGGTTTATGGAGGGTATGTGTCTTTTCATCTACCATTAAATAAAAAGTGATAGCTAAAGAGAAGGTGGTGCAGGTGAGGTCTCTGCACTAATACATCAGCAATGAGGTCTTTACCCAGGATTCAGTAACACTGTATCAGAAGAACATATGGAATGCAACGAGTCAAGGAATTTGTTCTTGATAGTAAAGCTGTCTGCACTAATACATCAGCAATGAGGTCTTTACCCAGGATTCAGTAACACTGTATCAGAAGAACATATGGAATGCAACAAGTCAAGGAATTTGTTCTTGATAGTAAAGCTGTCTGCACTAATACATCAGCAATGTATGTAAAAGACTGAATGAAAAGCAGAAGATTCAGAGATGGTGGCTGGTCCAGAATTAGAACAGAATAAAATGGGGTGACATTTTGAAGAGATATAGGAATTGTTTGTGTGATTTGGGTTGGAGGATTTGAAAGTGAGGTATCATGTAGCATGTGTAGGGTATTAGAAGGTATGATCATGAGATGCTAGCTGGTCATCAATGGACTACTGGCATTCAGAAATGAAACTGTAGTCAGGGCAAGTAGTTTGATACAACTCTTTCAAACAAAATTTTGTTTGGGTAATTTAAAGTTGAGGGAGTACAAGATGTGGGATAGATACAAGGTACAAGAATAGGTAGCTATGCCTCTGGCATGTACTGTGTAGTGAAATAACGGCTTTGATGTAGTTTTGGAGAACTGGAGTTTTTTTAAGAAGTTTAGAAAGGAAGGAGAATACTTGGTTTGGGTTTTCTATACCATAACAAAGAATGAATGAGGTTAGGTTTCACTAGGTATTCAACAGGTAGCAGAATGAATTTGCAAATGACTGTCAAGTAGATCCAGATCATGATCAAATTGCACCCTAGGCAGGGTAATGCAGTGCCCACCCCACCCCCAGCCTTACCAGTATCCCATTACTTGGCTGTTTATTGCCAATTAACATAAAATGCTACTCAAATCTATCAATGTGCATGCTGTTTTCTTCTTTATTTTTTCACCGATCACAGATATTTGGATTTAGTTTAAAACCTATTTTAAATTTTACAGCAAAAACATTGGCAGACATTTGCTAAACCAAACAAATATTTTTTCACATTGAAAATAGACTTAGCATGAGCAAAAGTAAACTACTCTTTCCTTGACACTCAAATGCATTGAAAATGCATCTGAAAGTCCAGTACAGTGCAAGAGACATGCTGGGATTCATAGTCAAATAACATATTGTGAAAAACTAATTAGCAGCTATGTGACAGGTGCAAGAATTCAAAAGAAAAATGTGTACTGCATTTGATAGCAGCCTTGGACAGCCCACTGAACAAATGTCCCTTTTCAGGAGCAGCCCTAGAGCACTGTCTGGTCATGTAGAAGACAAATACAGGGTGAGGAAATCAAATCCTGCATTATAGGAAGCATCTCATTAACAACTTATAGCCTTACTCGTCTGTGCTGAGTGACGAACAATCTGCTGTAGCCCAAGCACAGTATATTTCACACTCACATACTTGAAAAAAATACTAAATTAAAAATGCACTCATAATTAAAATGTTAACATTAACCATTTAGACTTTGTAATGTCCAGTTTGCTCACAGGTAAATAACAGACACTGTCAGCAGTCAACAAAACAAGGAAATTAAAGATCGCACCTGAAATGCATGGTTCATATCATGATGCTCCTGCTTACTACAATCAGTTCTGTTCTTCAAACCATAACCGTTCAGGGATGCAGGAACCAAGAATTCATATACATACACAGAAGTGATCATCAGATACAGTAACTTGTATGACTGCATACAAATCAGACATTTGCTTGTGATCAGATAAATGAACAAATATATAAGTAATGATTTAAAAATGTATTTCATCTCATTGCTGTGAGAACCATACAGTGCAATGAATTAGAACCCCTATGCCCTCCCAACCTCTTAGCTCAAGAATCTGAGACAAGCACCCAAAATTAGGAATAGATTTTAAATAATGGTCTTAATGGCAAAACAGCTTTTGCATTACCATGCATTTTCTGAAAAGTATGAAGTCCTAAACTCATGTTTGTCATTATTTAATGACTGCAGTCCACAGCACATTACCAGAAAGTGACAAATATGATGGAATAGTTGAGAACTACACACACTGGTTACAGACACTGGTATATACACTTCAGATATCTGCTTCAGATCAAGTGAATGAATAAGTTCATAAAAAACGACACAGACATGTATCGCAGCTCTGTGCTTTCAGCACCATATAATGCAACGTGTGGCAACTCCCCTCGGCCCTCTCAGCTTCTTAGATCAAGAATCAGTAGCAAAGACAAAATCAGGATTTTAAATACGTTGCTAGCATTATATTAACAAGCTTTTTCTGAAATCACAGAAGTGAAAGGGAAATATTAGATCTCATTTGGGACTTACACCTAAACCCTCCCATATAATATGACACTGCAACTGGACCCACAGGAGCCTCTGGGCAAATGGCATTGAGCTTTTTTTTTCTTTCGGCTAGAGATCCTCTGGAATGGCAGGAGCATTTAGGTTCAAGTTCTAAAAAAGAGCTAATATTTTCCTTTTACTTCTGTAATTCTAGAAATGTCTGAGCAAAAGATTTCTCTGCATGTTTGTGTTTGTTGGGGGGGGGGGTTGTAATTTGACCTAACACTTTATGACAGACACATGATCAAGTATTTTCTAATAGGCAAGATCTGCCCCTGACATCCAAATTGGGTGGGGTCAAGTGCTTGGAGATTGCCTATATCCTTGTTTATGAGATCCATAATATTGCGCTCCATGGCTTTACAGATGAGACTTGTCAAGCTAATGGGGCAATAGTTTCCCAGGTCAATAGTGGCACCACCTTTGTGCAAGGAGATGAGAATGGCAGCTCTCCACTCTGGTGGAATGAAGCCTGTAATTAGGTTGTTGTTGAATAGAGTGCTCAATGGCAAAGCTAGTTCTTGTTGGAGATGTACAGAATACAGCCTGGGATATTATCAGGTCCCATGGAAGCTGTGTTCTTTGCCTTGGATAGGGCCTTTAACACTTGATCTACAGAGATGTGAAGTGTGGGACAAGTATTGGGGATGTCGAATGGGCCTTTGGGGGGATAGGGGGTGAAGTTTGTGCTGAACCTATCAGCTAGCAGGTTGGCTAAGTCAACAGGATCAGTGTAAGTGGTACCATCAAGTGTTAATTCGGAACAAACCTGGACTTTTTCATGGAGGTTACTAGCATAACTGAAGAAGGACTTGTGATTTCCCTTTGTTTTGGAGGCTAGTTTCAACTCATAATTGGCTTTGGATGTTTTCACTAGTGATCTAATTTGCTTGTTGAGGCTGAGAAGGGAGTTTTTCCAATTTGGAATTTGTTCCTTTTTACCATTGGACAACAGTTTCTTCCTTTTGTTGTAAAGCCTGTTGATAGATGATATCCAGCACAGATTTGTGTTTCCTTAAAGAGCAGGTTTTAGTTCTGCTGGGTATGGATGAGTACATGCACTTATACAGGTGCTTGTAGACTGCATTGCCGTACTGTTCAGCATAGTTGTCTGCTTCCTCTGAGGGGCCAGTGGTGTGAAGCTATTGATACCCTCCCTTAGAAGGTTGTAGTCAACTTTTGAGAAATTGTTTAGCCTGGTTACGGCTGGGGAGGGGTTGGATGGGATAAAAACCTCAAATGAGACAGACAGATGTTCTGACCTCACCAGGGAAGAACATACTATAGGAGTGGTGCAACAGTTGCCCATGTTGGTGAGAACCAACTCCAGAATGTTATCTCCCCTTGTGGGGAATGAGACAAGCTGGTCTAGTGTATTAGAACTGATGAAGTCAAGGAATCATTAGGTAAGCGCATTAGTGCAGGAATAGTTCACCCAGTCTATGGTGGGGTAGTTGAAGTCACCAAGGATCAAGGTGTTAGGGGGTACTTTGATGGAGTCAAGTAGGTCCAGGTAGGAGAAGTGGGTGTCCTGATTCATGGAGGGGGGTGTATAGCTGGCTATTACTTCGATGGGTGTCTTGCCAACTGTAAGTTGCACCTGGAGCACCTGGAGTAATTCCAATGTGTCATGATGGCAAATCAGTCCGGAGGTGTGACTGTCCACCACCCTTAATCTTTCCAACCTCATTTTGGAGTCGGAAAGTGTGGAATGAGGTATAGCCTGTTAGGACAGGGGTGCTCTCTGCAGTCCTGAACCAAGTTTCCATGACCACACAGACATTGGCATCTTGCAGTGTGAGGAGAGCCTCCAGTGAGTGCATTTCAGGTTAAGGCTCCTAGTGTTAAGCAGCATGACCTTCAATTTGCTTTTTGACAGATCTTTTTATTTGGAAGATTTGTCTTTGGGACATAGCCTAAAAAAGGCACAATGGGAGAGGCAAGAGCCTTGGCCAAGATCCAGAACCCCAGGGTTGACAGGTGGAGGCCATCTCTGAGAAAGCATCGAGGTCTGTCAACCATGTCATCCCAGGCAGACAGATACTGGATCCCCTTGGAAAGACAGCAGAAACTAAGCCAATTGTTAAAGTCAATTATTTTTTGTTGGTATTGTGGTAACATTCTTGGTGAAGGTAAGATGCCGCTTATGGATAGGGTCATGCCTACCTGGGATGCATACTCTGAGAGCTCAATCATGTCTCTCTTCATATAGTCCAGGGACGTATGTCTCAAGTCATTCACATCAACATGGACAATGACAGAGTCATATTTATACCTGTTGTGGAGAGTCTTAAGTGTGTGTGTGTGATATGGTGGATTCTGGCACCAGACAGACAACTGACCATGACCTTCTCCTTGTTGAGCCTGGGGAACATCAGTGTGTCTCACTATTGAGTCGCCATTGACTAGTTTGTTTGTTTTATTATTATGCCTTATGGGATGCGTTGGTTTATTGTTATGCCTAATGGGCTGTTTTTGTGAGACACTGGTGTGTTGTCTACTGTGTGTGATGTGATTGGTGCTGTGTGTGAAATGCTTGTGTGTGTCTTTTCGGGGTCTATGTTGTTTAAGTAAGTTTTTATTGAGGACCCCTGCATAGGTGGGTGTGTGTTGTGCTTGGCTATGTGATGTGGGTGGTGTGGTGTTTGTGCTGCCAATCTCCTCTTTGTCAAGAGTGTGGTGCTGAGATTGCTCTGTAGGCTGTGCACAAGTCTCCTTTAAGTAGTCTGTATGCTCCTGAGTACAGTAACAGTGACTTCAGTCTGTCAATGTATGACATGTGCTGGAGACCCTGAATTTTCTTGGCTAGAAATCTCTGAGGTCTCTCAAGTTGCTGCAGGTGCCTGGTAAGTTACATACCAAAGGGAGCATTGTACTCAATTATTGGCCTGATGAAGGATGAGTACATAGGTGGCATGGCTTCTTTCACTCTTGAGGCAATGCCTTTGCTAATGAGGTGTGCAATGTAGAATACCTTCCTTACCACAGTAGACACATGGTGGTCAATGTTTAGGCTACATTCAACTTGCGTTCCAGAGTCTCTCACAACTGAGTTGTTACTTAGGGTATTATTATTTATATGATAGTCTGCAGGGATATAATTTTTACCGAAGGGTATGATAATTTTTTAGCACTGAGTTTGAGTCCATGGCTTTGGCGCCAATAACTGGTTTGTGTAAGTCCCTCTTCAAGTATATTGACATCATCTGGGGATTCAGTGATTGCACCTAATTTGCAGTGGTTAGCAAACTTGGTTAGACACAGCCCCTCTGCTTTGGCCTGAACCTCTGAGAAGTATATTCCAAACAATAGGGAGCCCAGCACTGATCCCTGTGGAACCACACTAGTGACAGATCAACTGGCTGAGGTAGAGTCCCCAACTTTGACTGAGTGTGATCTGTCGGTGAACCGCTTAGAAACTCACCTGATGACATAAGGGTTAATATTCAACTGGGAAAGTTTATCAATGATGCCCAAATGTGGGATTGTGTCAAAGGCCTTGGCTAAGCCAAGGTAGGTTCTATGCACAGATTTGCCTTCATCTATGGATCTGGTGACATTTTCAAAGAAGTCCACCAGCTTTAACAGGCATGACCTGCCTTTGGCAAAACCAAACTGTGTCAGATCAAGGGTTTGGAGATCACCTTATTTATAAGGTCCAAGATTCATTCCATGACCTTACAGATAAGGCTCATTAAGCTTATGGGTCGGTAGTTCCTAGGGTTAGTTTATGAAGAGGGATGACAGTTGCTGTTTTCCATTCAGCAGGGACAGGCTGTGGTTGAAGAGAGTACCCAACAGAGTTGCTAACTCATGTTTTAGACCATTTAAAATGCAATTTGGGAAGCCATCCAGTCCCACACAGGCTGTGTTTTTCGCCCTGGAGAGAGAGGATTAATGACTTGTTCTTTGGAGATGTAAGGTGGCAGAGATGTAGAGGGAATGCTTTGTGGAATGTTTGGAGGGGACAAGGGGGTGAAATGTTCACCAAATCTGTCGGCTCATAGGTTAGCAATTTTTGCAGGATCAGTGTGTGTGATGCCATCCACAGCTAGATGAGCACACATCTGGGTCCTACCTTTTAGGTTACAGATATAGCTGAAGAATGTCTTCTGGTTATCTTTAGCTATGGTTGCCAAGTTTTTTTTTCAAAGTTGCCCTTAGAGGATTTTACAAGTTGTCTTACTTGTTTATTCAAGCAGAGGAGGGTGCTCTTCCAGTGCTGGGACCTCTCTTTCTATTTTTAGCCAACAATTTCATCCTCTTGTTGTATAATTAATGCTAGATGTCCAACAGGGAAGCTTGTTTTTTTCTTGAGGATCTTGTTTTGATCCTATCAAGTACAGCTGTGTCAATACATTTGTGTAAGTGTTTCTAAAGGGCATTTGTGTATACCTTAGTATAGTTATCAATGCCATCTGTGGGCACAACAGCTTGGAAATTATTTATGCTATCCCTTAGGAGGGTATAACTAGTTTTGATGAAATGTTTTAGTCTGATTTCACCTAAGAGCAGTTCAGGTGTTATAGCTACTTCAAATGTGACTGATTTTTTGATCAGATTTAACCAGTGAGGGTCCTATACTTGTGGTTGTGCAATGGTCACCCTTGTTGGTGAGGAGCAGGTTGAGAATATTTGAGCCCCTTGTGGGGTTGCATGATATTTGTTCGAGGGCAATAGTGTTAACAAAGTCCAGGAACCTTTGTGCAAGCATGTTGATACTAGTATAAGTTTCCCAGTCAATGGAGGGATCCTTAAAATCACCCAAGACTAGAGTGATTGTTTGTAATTTGATTAACTCAGGTAGGTCCAAATAAGGTGCATATCAATGGAAACAGCAAACAGGTCCGAATAAGCAGCATATAAATGAAAACAGCAAGCAGGGAATCCTAGAACTGCAGCAACATGTGGCTGAAGGTACTATTAATGACTCTCTATTAAATGTCATAAGAAAAAAGCATATTTTAGAAGGTACAAACCCAAATAATTTAGTTTACTTGCAAAAATCAAAAATCTTTCATCTGTTTGCCTTCACTAATAATTTTTAAATAAAAACTTACTAATTTCAATAAATAAAAGGTTCACTCTGGTTTTGATCTGCCTTTATTTATTTAGTTAGTTAGATATTTGGTTTGTTCATAAATTAATCAGTTTTAGGTGGTACTTGAATTATATCAACACCATTTTTATTACAACTTTTTTTGCCTCTTAATGTTTGATAGGTTGTTATGGTTAGGATATGTTGGCTAAAGAAAAATACAGTAAAATGTACCATAAAAGGGCTACAGTAAAAGAATGTAGCATTAAAAACATAACAAAAAAAAAAGCAAATGCAGCTATGAGGTGCAACATGACAAAACGTAATCAGTTTTTTTTTTATCAAACTGCAGATATAGGAAGTATGGAATAGCAGACAAAATGGAATCTCATAGAGCTATTGAACAGGATTACCCAATGCATCTGGAGCTGCATACTATCGGTTAAATATACATGGAAATTATTTCAATCATCCCTGAAATGCATCTTAAAACAGAGCTTGATACAAGAACTATTTAATCAATCATCTCCATAAAGAAATATGAAAAAATGTTTTCACACACACCACTAGAGGTGCCTTTTGAAATTATTAGGATCATAAATGCAGTCCTTAGACTAACATAACTGAATGTACAACTATATGAATGTTTGGAATCCCTTACTGCAGTTATCAAAGTAATTAAATGGACAGTGTCAATCACAAGATATAATTTCAGCTAATTAATGGCAGCAAGACCCCTGAACATTTGCAATTAAGGTCATAGTTAGGACTAGCAATTTACTGCCACAAGTTTTTTTCTAACTTCTCAGTGGTATTACACCTTCTTACTGTTACAGAATGAATTTGGATGAAAACAGATGAAGAACTGGAAATCCACCTTTGAGGAGAAGAAGAATACTGCCATGTCAGAAAAGTGCTTAAGCATTTTGACCCATCTTTACCAATAAGGTTAGTGTGTAATGCTTCCACTTTGACTCTAAGATAGTACAGAGAAATGCATTGCATTTGTTTGTATTTACTCACAAAACCTGAAAATAATTATATTCAGACAAAATTCCTTCACCAAGTCTGGGAAACAAATGCATTCAACCAATACATATACTGGTAGAGATTTATGCTGGTTACGCATCATCAGCCACTAACAGCTATTATTTTGATGACTGAACGCTAACAACAGTGTTGGCCCCCTGTTCTTAGGGAGGCAGTTTTATGATACTGAATGCAGGAAAAACAAAGTAACCTAGAAATTCTGTTTGACTCTTATGGCTGCCATAGAACAAGACTGAAGATCCAGCAATGGCAAACCTAGTATAGGAAGATTACATGGTAATTACCAAACACTCAACCCAATATAAATATTATTGCACTAGAGACTTCCAGTAAAGATGGGTGCATTGTGAGCCCCTACTTAATTTGGCTTCCTCAAATCATTTTTGTTGTTACATTTATGATGCATTTTGCTTACCTTGGTGAAGTAAACAACCCTCTGCTGGTCACTGATCAGCAACTCATAGCAGTGGATTCACAATTAGGAATACTGCAGAATGCAATTCTGGATGTGGAGGATAGAAGCACAAAAAGAATTTAAAATTTTCAGGGAATGTGTCGCTTTCAAGTGGTCAAACTTGGTGACTTTGATCAATATTCCTCTGGAGGAACTGACCATGAAAAAGGCACACAGAATTTTTCTCCCTCAGTCTGCCCAAACTCAGTTTCCGTGCCCTATTATTGTCAGGTGCTCCACCTGTATTTTAAAGGAGAACATTATCAGTGCTATGAGAAACTGAGTATATTTTTTAAATAAATAGTAGCCATGTGTACTGTGCACAGAATTAATCTGCCGAAACAAGAAGGAAAAGGAATTCCTTCTACTCGGCTATCCAGCACTGCAGGCAGATTGGATGGAAATATACAATATTTTACCTGGTTATTTTTAATGTCCTCCAACAAGGCAGTGCCTCAACTTTTGCATCTCCTGAAGCAGCAGACAACAAATTAAAATTTCTACAAGGGTCTACTAGTTGCATAGACAAAGCTCTACAATCTTCTAGTAAAGTTCCATAGGTCAATTGCTTGGTGTAAGATTCAAAATCGTCTGAATCCATTCTTTTATGTTGCCGCTGAATGCAAGAGCAGCAGAAGGCTGCACCTGAAGATAGCAGGTCTCCAATCAAATGATGGAAAGTAATGCTTAAACAAATCTTGGGATTTTGTGCTTGGGCTATCATTGTTATAGACACATTTCATAAACTCTCAATGTTTCGCATTACTTTTTCTGTTATAGACACTTATTTCACAAACTCTCAACTTTTCGCATTACTTTTTCTGTTATAGACACTTATTTCACAAACTCTCAATGTTTCGCATTACTCTTTCTGTTATAGACACTTATTTCACAAACTCTCAATGTTTCGCATTACTTTTTCTGTGCTTAGTTAATTTAACTGTTGGAGCATCTTCTTTTTTTCCTGTTTTGACTTCATCTGCTATGAACCTCTTTTCATTGCTTGGCTGCAATGCTGTGTCTTATGCAGCCATAAGAGGAATGACGTTAACTTCATAGAAGAGGAGGATGAATTTATTGCAAGCATAAAGTTTGTTACTTAGGATTTCCTTTCAACCCGCATAGTATAAACCATACTAGACATTATTGGTTATGCCTGGGAGTGAAGTTTTAAACATTTTCATTTGTTTTAGGTTTAACTCACTGTTAATCTGGCCCCAGCAATATTGGTGTTATTCATGATCTTGATACAGATTGTTTTTCCTTCCCTTTTCTTACTGGGACAATTTTAGGCTCACTCATTTAAGGAAAAATGCCAATTGGATGACCAAATGATGATCATTTTAATTTAAAGTGGGATAATATTCAGCCTTAAGTTACAGCATTTTCTGCCATGCAACTGGACACAGTTTTCCTCCATCATGACAGAGGGGTTAACCCTCCTCCTTGAAAGTGCATCAGACATTTAGATATTGTGTACAGTTCCTTACAGGTACTAGTGTTCATTTTCATTATGATTTGCTTGGGTCTATATCACTTTGTCGAAGGTTCATTACCACGAACCTTTGTTCATTGAATCATATAGTGTGAACATTCATTTCAACAAACGATTTACCCAGGGAAAGGAACGAGTTGGCCATCATTGGAAATGTACCCTTTTCCCCACGGTAGTGTGATCTTGAAGTTGGAATATATAGTTGGGGGGTGTGACACAGGTGGGTTTGAAATATTGTGCTTTGTGTGACATTCGGAATGCTGGCAATTCATGGTAATGAACCTGTGACGAAGTGACAGACTTAGTTTGCACTAAGGTATTGATTTCCTTGATATAATGTGACAGTTTTCTATTTTCACTTATTTTAAAACATTACATATTCAAGACCTACATATACTCTGGAATTTGGCACAGAGGGTTAAGGCTGTGATCTGTGATATTATAGATTTGCCAGTCTCTTGGAAATGCTGTATTTTTTTCAGATTGCTTTAAGGAATTTTTTTAGCATTAGGGCTGGTTTAAGTGAGTACAGTGACTTGAGTATATCACTGCAGTGGAATAAATTTAAATACAAACTAGCAAACCAAGTAAAGGCAAGATAGCAGCAAACCATACTATTAAAACAGAACCCCAAAAGTCAGGCAGGATACTTGTTAAGCAAAAATGTAGCCCTGCAAGGTGAACCCATGGCCAAACTACACCAGCAAGGACTTCAATATTTATAATTTCTCCTCCATTATTATTGAACCAGCATTAATTGAATTGCTGGCCAGAGGCAACACCTTTGTTCCTAGTAGAAATATGAATGTTGCTAAAACTTTAATTGATTTAAAGTGTTATGTAAGGAAATAAAATTTAACCCTTCTTTTAGGTACTTCTTTAGACACTATTTCTACTTTTAGAATAGCAAGTACGTATAATCCTCCACTCCACCCATTGCTTAGTTTGTATGAGAATGTATGTCAGTTAGATATTAGACATGTAGTTAATTCATGTACACGTAAAAAGGATGGTATTTATAGTAAAAATAACATCAGTTATGAACAAGCACAAGCATTAAAATTTCTCAGCTCCTTACAGGTTAGAATAACTAAGCCAGATAAAGGAGGTGGATTGGTAATTTTTGACATCATAGATTATAACAATAAAATGGAGGTTGTTTTGAATAACAACGCTTACTCTAAGTCATCATTGAATGAGATGAATATAGCACATTCACGTATCAGGGGTTATTTTAATGATTTGTTCATCAAGGCAAAAATTGACCTCGATGTATATAATTATATTAATATACCATATCCTAGAACACCAGTAATGTTTGGTATCCCAAGATACACAAGGACAAGTTAAATCCACCCATGAGGCCGCTTATTGATGGTAGAGTGTCTCTGACTTATCCTTGTGCAAAATTAGTGGATTCCATCTTACAAAAGTACTTGAAACTCGAACCACAAGTTTGTAAAGATTCATGGTCTTTTCTACAGAATCTAAATGACCTAGAATTCAAACAGGAGAATAATTTTCTGACTATAGATGTAGTTGATTTGTATAATCTATTCCTCATTTAGAAGCTATAGAATGGATAGCTCTCATATTGAAGGGTAAAAATGCACCAGTAGTGGAAATTGATTTGGTTACAGAACTTATTGACATTATTCTTACTAATAATTTCTTTATGTTTAATGGTCAATACTATTTACAAAAGCAAGGTGTGGCCATGGGTTCACCTTGCGGGGCTAGTTTGGCTAACCTTGTCATGGCCTACTGGGAGAAAACATTTTTGCTTAACAAGTATCCTGCCTGACTGTTGGGGTTCTGTTTTAATAGTTTGGTTAAATACAAACTAGACCTAAACATCATTCTCTTTGAGTAGAGCTTATAGGTGCTGCTGTTATAAACTTGATAAAGCTTTTAGGAGACATCGCTCTCCTTATATACATAAAGAAGATGTTGAGGCTTGGGTGTTCGTTTAAGTAGTTTATTATATACAAATATATCAGGATGAATAACAGGAACATTGAACTTAAACTATCTAACTGACTGACTACATACTTGCATGCTTACACTCTGGCTGCTTACTCAAATTGTCACTGTTGCTTGCACATGCTCAGTACGTATATGCATGTGCTTGCTGACTCACTGGAAAACTTTTTAAAGGTATATCACACACACTGCTCTACATCCTCCCTCTTTACTAAGTTATCTCATATCAACAATGACATTTCAATAGGCATGTAATTATACAAACACTAACAAAGAAAAACAACAGTCATGTCCAGGTTGCCGTGTATCTGGTAGTCAATTTCGATATGTGAACTTATCTCATGACATAATAGTTAGGACTGGGTTTAGCAACAGGGACAGTCACCAGAGAATGTTCTGCTTGAGAAGTCCCAGGGATTTTCTCAGGAACAAGGATAGCTGATGGAATGTCCTCTGGAAGAGGAACATTGGACAAGTCACTCTGAGAACTAGAATCTTTGTCACAGGCAAGATGTTGTTACTGTGGTTCAGACACTGGTAACAAATGCTTCCGATTTCATCTTAATTCCACTCCTTATGATTCCACAATGTACGATCTCGGCTCTTGACACAAACTTTTCACAAATCCGATGTGATCAAAATCTTTTGACATCTGCATCCTCATTATCTCCCCTTTTTGTAAAGAATGGAGCAGTTTGCTGGCTTTATCATAGTAAGACTTTTGGGAAAATGCTTTTTTAACAGTTGGGCTTTTACTGCTTTGTTGTTCTTAGCACTTGGAACCAACAAATTATTGCTGATTGGTAGTGTGGTTCTGGTTTGTCTCAACATAAGACTCTGGGCAGGTGAACCAAGATGATTATCACAAGGAATGTTTCTGAGATTTAACAAGTTGAGAAAAACATCTGTATTGTTACATCCGGACTTCTCTAATAGCTGTTTTGCACTTTGAACTGCACTTTCAGCCAAGCTGTTTGACTGGGGATATTCAGGACTACTCATAATATAAACAAAGTCCCATTCTTCTGCAAATCTCTTAAACTGCTGACTTGTAAACAGTGCATCACTTCAGAAATAACTCTGTGTGGACTGCCATGGACAGAAAAATGTCGCTTCAACTTAGTAATGACAGTGTTGGAAGTTATGTTAGGAAGTATGTCAATCTCAAACCAATTTGAATAAGAGTCTACTAACACTAAATAATGTTGACCCACTAAAAGATATCTGTGGCTACAGTTGACCAAAGAATCTGGCTTAAATGAAGTGGTTTGTTCTGTTGATGTGGCTTTGTACTATTACATACTGAACAAGATGAAAGTGCTTTCTCAATATCTCTTGACATAGAAGGCAAAAATACTAGATCTCTCGCCCTTCTTTTGGTAGAATCAGTTCCTGGGTGGCCACGATGCAAGATCTTAATATGCTCTTCTTGCAAGGATGTTGGAAAAAAATCACTTTAGGACCTTTCATGATGATACCATTGTCAGACAAAATCTCATCTCTGTATGGAAAATAAAGTTGCACTTCTACTGGTAAACAAGATTGTTCTGAAGGCCATCCTCAACTGATAAAGTGGTTAAGCTTCTGGAGAACTGGATCTGAAGCTGTGTGAGTTCTGATCTCATCAAGACATGGGGAAGAAAAATTTCTCACTTCCATGACATCAAAATCAAGTTGCTCATTGTTATGCTGTTCTGTGTTTTTTCTGGGTAATCTGGATAAAGTATCAACAAGGTAAAGAAGTTTGCCTTTTGTGAAAGCAAGGTTGAAATTGTACTTTTGCAATTTGAGCATCATGCATTGCAGTCTATCTGTATGCATAGACTTTCTCAAAATAGATGAAAGGCTGATGGTCAGTTTAGATCTGGATAGGTCGACCATAAATATAATCATGGAACTTCAAACATGCAAACACAATTGCTAAAAGCTCTTTCTCAATCTGGACATATTGTATCTCAGTCTGGGTAAGAGTTCTTGAAGCATAGGCTACTGGTCTACCTTCTTGAATAATGACTGCATCTAGACCAAACTTAGAAGCATCACAGGAAAGAGTAACTGTGAACATCATAGTAGCTGAGAGTTGGTGGGTTGGCAATTTTCTGTTTCAGGACATCAAATACTCTTTGGTGCTGTTCTGACCATGACCAAATTAAATCTTTACATGTCAGCTTTCGGAGCAGTGCTGAAAGTTGTCTTAAATCTGGAATGAACTTGCCTAGATAGTTGACCATGCCAAGAAAATGCTGTAGGGCATGGACATTGTCTAGACCTGGCATCTTGAGAATTGCTGTTTGCTTTGAAGGATCTGGTCATAAACCTGAACTTCTCATGGCCTGAACTTGCACTTCTCAGGATTCAGCTTAAGATTTACTTCACATGCTCTTTCCACAACTTTCTTGAGATTTCTGTCATGTTCGGCTTCACCATTGCCTCCTACTAGAATATTATCTACTATAATAGCATAAGAATAGCCAGAAAAATTGCTCCATTGCAAGCTTAAAGACTTCACTTGCAGAATTTATTCCAAATGGCATTCTCAGAAATCTGTATCTTCCAAATGGCATACCGAATGTGGTTAACAATGAAGATTTTCAGTCAAGCAAAATTTGCCAAAATGAACTCTTTGCATCTATGACAGAAAAAACAGAGACATTTGGCATGAGGGCAGCAACCTCTTTGACCATGCACATTGGATGATGAGGCCTTTTTAATGCTTTGTTCTGATTTCTTGGATCAGTACAAATTCTAATATCATCTGAGCTTTTCTTATAAGCTACTACCATGGAAGATACCCATTCAGTAGGTTCTTCTACTGGACAAATTACTCCTAGCTGCACCATTCTAGGTAGCTCAGCTTTGACTCTACTCTGCATAGCTACTGGAACTTTCTGTGCTGGTCTGATAACAGGGCTGACCTCTGGGTCTAACTTCATAGAGTACACAACTAGTAGGTTGCCTAATTTGTCTGCAAAAATATCAGCACACTCAGAAAAAATAGTCTGGGTGAAATATAAGCTGTTGTCATTCAGGTTTACATGGTGAACTTCTTTATGAAGTGAAAGCAGTCGCATTTTAAAACTGTCTCTGAGGCCTAATAATGACTGCACGTGTCTCTTGACTATGAAAAATTGCAAGTCATAGCTGTTCCGACCAGAGTAATATGAAAGCAATATTGAGCCTTTGGTCTGAATCTCTCTACCACCATAAGCAACAAGCTTTGCACACTTTGTCAAATCAAGGTATTCTGCAGCTTTTACTCTAGCAAACATTTCTGCTGACATAACATTGCACTTTGAGCCATCTACTTTGAGCTCTGTGGGACTCCATTAATCCAAACAGTAGAAAAGATCTCATTCTTTGCCCACAGATCTACTGCATTAACTATTACACCAAGCACAAACACACCATCAACATAAAAAGTAGGGTTGCAGCTTTCTAATTGATCAACTTGCCTCTTGGAATGCCCTCTTTTAATAAAAGAATGTGCCTTGTTTGATTTCGCAAAAAAAGTTCCCCTACACAGAAGTGAACAGATAAATGTTGTGACAAAAAATGATCTACTAGAAGGATGTTCCAATGTCATCTGATGGCATCAGTGACTCCGTTAATGTTCCTACCATATGTGGTGATAAACCGTAAGGTATTGTTTTTATGTTGCAATTTCTGTTTGTATTTAAGAAGGTCCTCTCTATCCAAATTGGCAGCATGCTTGTTTGCCGTGTGTACATAGCCCATGCTGTAACCTCTTTCCTGATACGTATGAGCCAAATCTTTGTGAAAAAATTCAAACATGTTTTCGTCTGAACAGATACGTCTCATCCTAGTAAATTGAGACTTGGGAATATTTTTTGTGATATGGACCGGATGAAAGCTGGATGCGTGGAGTAAAGTGTTATATTCTGGGTATTTACGAAATACTTCAGTACAAAGGGTATTATCATCATTCCTACAGATGAGTACATCCAAATAAGTAATTTTGCATGAGTGATAATTGATGGTAAATTGTAAACTCACTTGTTATCATTGAGATATATTCCATGAGGTATTCAACATCAGACCTCCACACCATCCAGCAATCATCCAGGTACCTACGCCATATGTCAATTTCCCCCAAGTAAATGTTATGTGTAACATCATAAATAATTTGTTCTTCTATATAAGCAATGTACAAATCTGCATATATGGGTGTGAAGGATGCCCCCATTGCAGTACCCCACACTTGAAGATAACATTGTTGACCATAAAAGAAAACATTCTTGGTGAGAATGTGTTCCATCAGACAAATGAGGAAAGTGTTAAAGCTGGGTTTGTATAAATCTGATTTTTGTAACCAGTATTCAATGGCATCAAGCCCTGCCCAATGTGGTATATTTGTATATAATGCACAGACATCTAATGTACATAGCAACCAGTGATCCTCAATTTGCATTTCATTTATAATCCCTAAGAATTCTGTGGTGTCCTGAATTCTAGATCTTACCCATCTCAATAATGATTTTAGATATCGGGTTAAAAATTCTGACAATGGTTCAGTCAAGGAACCATTGCCTGCCGCAATTGGTTGACCAAGAGGATTCTGAGGGTCTTTATGAATCTTTGGTAAGAAATAAATGTATTGACTGTTCGGATCTGACACTGTGAGATGATTTTTGGTGTTTTGTGTAATGATACACAGCTCACAGTTGCTGGCTCTTGTTTTTGGTTTGGCCTTGTTTGATTTACAATTGTTTTAAATGATTCCACTTATTGCAAGAATGACACATCTAACCAAAAGCTAAGCACTTTTCTCTTTTGGGTTTATGATTTCCACCACAGTTATGACAGTTGACTATGAAACTTAGTAGGGGCACATGTTTTGACTTTGCTGACTCACCCTTATGCTTTACTAAGCATGCTTTAGAATTTGATGGAAAGACTCGGGGGGGGGGGTCCCAGGGACTATTACAGGACCTGCAGTACCTGCCATGTGCTTGATCCTGTTTCTTTTAACCATGTGCTGCATGAGCTTTGTCACTGTGATTCTGCAGCTATTCTCATTTGTAAGCATACTTGGTGCTTTTCTGTAAGTTCATATATATGACAAATCTCAATGGCCTTATTCAACATTAAATCACTGTCTCAAAGCAAAGTCTTTCTCACTGTGTTATTATTAATACTAATCACAAGCCTGTCTTTTATCAACTCATCTCTCAAATCACCAAATCTGCACATTTTAGCTTTATTTCTCAAGTCAGTTACATATGTTGCAAAAGTTTCACCAGGCTTTTGATCCCTTGTGTGAAAGTGCCTTTCCATTGTAGCATTTGTTTGGGGGTTACACATTTCTCTAAATTTACATTTTAAGCACTCTGGTTCTTCCCTTGTTTCAGCCGGTACCACTATTTGGCAGTCTCCCCCCTCCCACGCAAACACAGCAGGTGCATACACAAATGAATGCTATCTTTCAATGGCCTCTGAACAAGCTAAATTAAACAGAATAAATGCTTTTGTGCATGCATCTTAGTCAGAAAAAGCATCCTGTAGGAAAATATTGTATTCCTGCTCGAACACTCTCCAATTTTCTGCAATAATGTTATCAAACACAAGTGGTATGGGTCTGCATAATCCTTCTGCCATGCCCACAGATTATAGTATAACACAATACAGTCCTGGCCCTTGTAATTATATACGAGCATTCACACACATCAGGTACTTGTAATAACATTCAAAAGCACAATACGCTCTTTGAAATACTGTACTCTGTGAAATATGCTTTGAAATTACTTTGCAAAATAACTGCACTGTAGTACTGCACACACTTGCAAATACTTTGCACACTTCAGATACTTTGAATAGCTTTAGTTAATATGAAAAAGTAGCACATAGTGAAAAAATATGGTAGTTTTCCCTTTTTATGTACATTTTATGCAATTCAAATATTGTTTCAAACATTTTCATAATTATTTTGAATGTTTTTATTATTTATATGTCACAGTTTCAGACATTTCATTTCATAAGAAATTCATTTTGAGTATGCTGAGTGTTTTGTTTTATATCTGTAGCAAAATAAATCGTTTAAGCAAGTTTTAATACATGGAATTTGTTTCTGACCTGTTTTGCGAGATGTTTGAGCAGTAGGGAAGATCCACTCCTGTATATTCCTCCAACTTTAACCAGTTTCCTCATGGCTGTAACTCTGGATCCCGTTCTGACACCATGTCACTCTTCTTATATACATAAAGAAGATATTGAGAATCGGGTGTTTGTTTAAGTAGTTCATTATATATAAATAGATCAGAATGGATAACAGGAACATTGAACTTAAACAAACTAACTAACTGACTGACTACAAACTTGCATACTTACACTCTGGCTGCTTACCCAAAATGTCAGTGTTGCTTACACATGCTCAATATTTATATGCATGTGCTGACTCACTGGAAAGCTTCTTAAAGGTATGTAAACCACACTGATCTACAGGTTTTACTTGTATAAACTTGATGAATAGTAAAATAACTTCTATGGGCCCAGTTGAGAGTGATTCACAGTGCCCAAGATGTTAACTTCCATCTCAGTCAGGCCAGGGAAGATATGGACAGTTTCCTTACTAACAGTCAATTATGCTGTCAAACAGGTTTTTAAATTAAAGGATTTTGGCGTTACTCCTAAATCTCAGAGATATTTAGCTCTTCATCTAAGGCAACAGACCTCTGAGTGATGTAATCTGTGGAAATAAAGTTTTCCTCCAATGATAGATTGAGTGCATTTACTTTATTTTGCCCTCATTTATACAAACAGGATACTACAGCCATTGACAGGGAGCAAATAACAGAAGATTCCCTGCTCAAATGTAACCTCCCCACCCTGACAGGAGAGAGGACAGCTTTGAAGCAACCACTTATCCCTGAGGAAATTCTCTAAAGATAGGTCATCATACCCTGAAATTTTTCCTTTCTATGGACCTTCAGAAATTTAAAATTAGGCTGTGAGATATTCACACAGAACTTTGCCTTGATATCCAGTCATATTCTGACTACCAGTGAACCCCATCCTTGGAAGACTGCAGAGGTTTTAATCATATTAAAAGATAAGATCCCTTGTTAGCCAGGTTGTACAGGCCTGTATTTATCCTGAATCATGAGAACAAGTTGTTCATGGCAGTTCTAGCCAGTGAACTCTCGTTTGTTTTCATGACTTATACATCATGACCATTCTGGCTTTATTTCAGTCCACAGTACTTCTGACAACTTGATTAAATCTTTTCACACCATTGAGGAAGCTAGCTTGAAGAAAAAAGTACTATTTTCACCTAGCTTTGATGCTGAGAAGTGTTACCTGACACTTTTATTCAAAAGGTATTTTTTTGCAATGTGTTGCCCCTTGCAATTTCTAACATTGCAAAAAAATTGTGTCATCTTTCAGTCAGTCATATAAAAATTAGTACACAGCATTCCGCAGACATTAGTATTCAACAAGGCACAAAGTAAGGCTGCCACTTATCCTGTCTGTTTGCTTTACACATACAACCATTAGCTCAAGATTTGAGGCGGTCTCCATAGAGATGGATTTATGTAAGTGGAGAGCACTTCAAAGTTTTATTGTACACTGGTGACCTTCTGGTGTATTTATCAAACCCTGAACATGACCTCCCAGGAGTGATTGAAGATGTAGCAATGTATGGTAGCTCATCTAGGTATAAAATGAATACCAACAAAACTCAAGTTGTTAGGATCAACTATTATCATCTCTTCAACTCATGGAAGAATTGAGCTTTCTATGTAAGGTTAATGGGATGAAATATCTTGGGGTCTAATTACATTCTCAGGTTAACATTTCTGTAAGCTGTTCCTTTGGTGAAATACTCCAAGCTACAAAAAAGCTCTTCCAATGATGGAATAACTTTCATCTTGATTTTCAACAGAGGGTATAGGCAATCACTTTGCTTCTCAAGGACTTTCTTTCCATCCTCCTAAATAACTTTGTTCCTACTCTGAAGAAGTGAGCAGTATCATTACTCTAGAGGGGAAAGAAATCCCATTTAGCTTGGAAGTTATTAACATTACCGACTGGAATGGGAGGACTGGGGTCCCTGACTTTGAGGCCACTCAACTAAGGTGATTGTATTATGTAATATCTGATATATTGAACCCTACTTGGAAGCCAGCCATAAGGTCTCAGTGGGGAAGGTTAAGAGGTTATTATGACAAGCTTATAAACTACTTCCATTTGGAGATGCACATATGAAGGACCATCTCCCCCAAATTCTTACATGTGGTGCTTAAAATTTCAAATGACATGAATACTAGCAAATGGCTAGTAGAGTTGTATCCCATTAAGTTCTCATCAGGTTTGGGGACAGAAGATTTAATTTTGGTCAAATATTTTATATGACTTAATTATTGGAACAGTTATTGAAGGAGAGTAAAGTATGTCTTGGTCTGACTTTTCCTCAGAAAAGTTGGCATCCTTTCATTCTCTACATAGTAAGCTTAGGAAATTAAAATTGTATACAGTTGTTAGATCTAATTGGCACAGATAGATATGCTGGTAGATCAAGATTAAATGAGGGATATACCAGCTAAAGTGTTGATCTCCACCAAACACATACCTTTAGGAGTCTATGGGAATGAAAATTGGGAATCTGTGTCCTACCAGCATCCTGCAGAGAGATTCTTTTACTCCCGTGTTATGCAACCAGAGTAAAACATTTTCACATTTTTATTTGGCAGTGCCTTTTTAAAGATTCTATACCCCATCACACCTATTATGCACCTTCTCCAAATTCTCTCTTAATTGATAGAGATGCTCCACATCTCACTTTGGAGTTGAATGCATATATCTGGCACTGTCCAGAGATGGGTGATTTAAAGGCAGAGATTCCAGACTAGTGTAATCAAATTGGACATGGAAAACTCTTTGAAATCTGGCACTCTTTTTAATTGGCCTCAACACAGACCAGTTCTTAAGCATAGGTGATTCAGTCCTTCTGAACATGGTGATGTTAGTGAGCAAGAAGGGTATCACCTGGTCCTGGAAGCTCAGGGACCCCCACCCTCACAGTTTTTGAAGATGATTGTGGATATGATATGTGATTTTAAATGAGCAGTTAATAATGACACATGTGTGTGAGTGTGTGTGTGTGTGTGTGTGTGTGTGTGTGTGTGTGTGTGTGTGTGTGTGTGTGTGTGTGTGTTTGTGTGTATATATCATTTCACTGACACCAGTGGTGTAACCCCCTACATAGTTTATGTAAATATTGTTTTCACCAAACAGTTATTCATTGCAGTTATAAGTATCCATGTGTATGGTTTAAAATGTATGAAGTATGTGGGGGACTATGCCCCCCACACCCTCCACAGCCCCCCACACACTCCCAACTATATATACTAACTCCAGGATCACACTACTGTGGGGAAAAGGGCAAATAGCATTTTCAGTGTTTTGAGTTTCAGTCAAATGAGTTTTCAGTGTTTTGAGCTTTCTATGTTTTGGTTTCAGCCAAATGATTTTCCATCAAATGAGTTTTCTATCATTTGATAGGGACCCATATATATATATATATATATATATATATATATATATATATATATATGAAAAATATTCAGCTCAGATGTTAAACAAAGTTTCATCTGTTTGAGTTGGTGCTAGCTCGAAGCAGTCTAAAAGAAACTGTAGCAGCTATCAAAAAGACTAGGGGTTCTTTATTTATATACAAAAATAACTTTTATTTACAATATATTTACATATTTACAAACATTTACAACTGTACAAATATATAGATTTACAAATCTCTTTACACATGTTCATAATTTCCTTTACAATCATACTAAATTTTCATCCATATTAGACTCCCACCACTTTTTACATAACCTCCACCTGATTTTACTTAATATTGTTGCTAAAATCTATTTACCATTAAAATAATTTAATTTATTCTTTTATTCCATATAACCCATATAACATAAAATAACTTTTTACATATTCTTTTAACACATTTTTAGTTCTGTTCTTATAATATCCATATTTAGTAATATCCATGTTTATTTTACCTACTTATTTTATATCTTCAAAAAACACTTCTTTACATAGTTTTCCCCATAACGTTTTTACTTTTTAAATTTCAAAAACACATGTTCTTTAGTTTCTTTTTCTTGACAATGTAAACATATTTTTTTTATATGACAAATTTCCTTTTACTGGCAATGTATCTATTACCAGTCTCCACAAAAATATCTTGACATTCTACTTTCTGATTACACTATTTGCTCCTTATTTTTATAGATTTCATTTTTTTTCATCTGTTAAATTTCCCCATAGTTTTACATAGTAATGCTTTATCATTACATTATTATACCATCCTTTCCATCTTTTTCTATATCATCAATTTTTTTCCACAAAAATATTTTTTCTTGGTAATATTTTATGTCTTCATTTATACACTCTTTTCTCTTTTGCTCTTTTTTATAAGACCCTAAAATTGATCATACTTATATTTATATAGCTTTACTACTAATCTCTCATCTTTTTCATTTATCCACTTCAACACATTGTACATATTTAATGAAGCAGCATATACCACTAGGTTAATTCACCCTAAACCTCCTTCTTATTTATTTATAAACAAAACTCTTCTTTTATTGGGTTTACTCTAGAACCCCATATAAATGAAAAAATATCTGCAACAATTCATTTTCAAATACTGTTGGCAACATAAATACACTTGTTAAATATGGTATTTTTCCATCAGTACTGAATTTATTAAATATGGATTTTTTTCTGAATGATAATGTATATGTTCCCCAGAAAAGGCAGGTTTGTTTTATTTCTTCTATTGTTTCTTTATTCCCAAATTTTATACCAAACAGAGAAATTTCATTCATTGTAAAATATATACCCCCATTTTACTACATCATCTAAATTTACTTTTCTCTTTATTTAAAATCATCCCTATCACCTCTAGACATTCATTTGTGCAAATTATTACTTCTTGTATCCAAATTTAGTTTTTGCAATTATTATCATGTCATCTGAATATGTTAACAGAACTGGAATTCTTAACCCTTCAGGTTTTATATACCCCACATCTTTCATTTTGTAATTCATTTCACAAACTATCACATACATAACTTACACCACTCTTCATATGTACCACTTTGCTTAACCAGCCATTTACAAGTATTTTTACTTTATTATTACTTTATACTGACATACATAACTCCCTAACTTTCTCACTTATATTCTTTCAATATTACCCATAAGATTTCATGTCCAACTGTGTAAAATGCTTTATTAAGGTCTCCAATCATGAATTTTGCTTCTGCTTTTCTATTCATAATTTCATCCACAACTTCTCTAATTATTATAATGTTTCTTGACAACCCTTCCCATTCATACTAGATATACTATTTCCATAATATTTTCCAATTTAGTTTCAAATCTGTTTTGTATTATTTTCATAGAGATCTTGTAATCATTATTATTATTCAATACTATTGGTCTACAGTATTTTAATTGCCTTTTATCTTCTTTCTCCCATATGAAATTAGTATTCCACTACATAATTCTTTGTACATAAAACCTTCATTTAACCAGTCATTCAAAATCCTTCAAATATATATATTTTTTTTGCCAATCCCTTACATTTTTATACATATCATACCCTGTTCTATCTGGTGCTGCAGACACATCTACATTTACTTGACCTATACTTTATCTAGCTAATTTTTCTAACTCTTCATTCTCATTTTCTATTAACAATTTTTACTTTCCCTGTTTTATTCACTACCTTCTTTTTTCTTTATACATTTCTTATACATATTGTACCAAACTATTCATAATGTTTTCCTGAGTTCTTTCTATTTTCCTCATACATTTATTTTTCTCATTACTCTACCATCTTCCTTTACTAATCTGCTTAAGGAATTTGATACTTCTTCTATTTTTCCTTGTAAAAATTATCTTTGCTTATATAACTATACTTGCATTTGTTCTTGATTTTGTTCATATAATTCTTTTCCATTAAAAAAAATTTCCATTGTGTTCTAAATCTTTCAATGCATCATTATATGTTTTTTTATATATTTTTTCTCTACTTTTTCTACATCATATTGCCATGTAAAAACATTGTTTATATTTTTATTAAATATCATCCACCACTCATACCAAGTTTTATAAAATGTCCTCATAGTAGTATGATCTTTCCATAACTTTATTACTAATATGTTTCCTTCTTCATTCCATCCTTTCTCATTTTTTTTATTATTTTGCCTATTTGTATATATTCCCCATTTTCTTTTATCTCTAGCCATATTGCAAGAGGATCAGAAAAGCCTGTTTCAACTACCTCCCATTCTTTTATAACTAAATATTCTGGTACTATAAAATAATCTATTTCAGTTCTACGCATACTCCTCTTGTAAGTCCATGATTTTTTTTCAAAAGTTAAACTTAGCACATCTTAAAACTTCTAACATTTTTTATATCATTTCCTTTCTTTTTACACTTACCTCTTAAATCACAATTAAAAGTCTCCTGCTATTATAATATTCATATTTCACTACATAGTCTAAAATCTGATGAAATAAGCCTTCCATTTCTTTACAATTACAATAACCATAATGTTTCATAATTCTATATACTTGTTCTTTCCATTTTATATTCTACAATGGTTAACCTTCCCATATTTGCTAAAGTTACATCTAATATCTTTACTGTATTTATATAGAACATGGCTATTCCAGAACATCTCTCATTTCCTAAATTCCAGATTATCTTTCCTACCAATAGTTTCTCTCTTTGCAATCTCTCTTCATTTGTTAAACATCCTGTGTCTTTAAATATAATTACATCTACATCACATATATTATACCACTCCAAAATCTCTGTTCTTCTTACTATCTTCTTAATACTATTCATATTTACAAAAAGCACTGTAAAATTTCAGTTTTCCTTTTCCTTAGATTCTTGGTTTCATAAGTTTATGGCTAATTACTAGACTAGATTTCTTAATAGGCCATTCTAAACATAGCCAATTTCCCTCCCATAGGTGAGAATCAAACACTATACTTTGGGTCTGTGAGTTAAACACCTTAACCATTATACCATTATACCAATCCCCAGTCATTAGCTGTATATATTCTTTTTCATCCATGTTCTTTCTTTTTTCTCTTTTGTACTTCTTCCTTTAAATTTTCTTTTTCTGTCTTTTACTTTTTTACCAATAGGATCATAGGATCATAGGTTACTAGACTAATGGCCCTGAGGTCCTTACAAGCCTAGCCAAGACTTTATCCCCCAAAAAAGAAACATCAGTTAGCACCTGTCACCCCTGTCAATGAGAGATATAGGTGGAACTCCTGGGACAAATTTGTGGTTTCCTATCCACTCATCAAGGTTGCTCTTGAAGAGGGTCAGTGAGGTACTCTGCTTGATGTGTATGGGAAGTCTATTCCAGAGATGGGGCAGCCTCTGAGAGACAAAACTGTCTCTCCAACAGGTTTTGTTGATGTCGCCTATCAGATTTAGGCCTTTTGAGCTGGTAATGTATGAGGAGTTAGACTTATGGATATGGAGCATCTCTGGTAAGGTAGAGTCCAAAATTGCTTTGTAGGTGAGACACAGATCACCATAGCTCTCAACTGTTCAGATTTTCACAGAATGTCCAGATTTTTGACTCATATTTTTGGTCCATTTCTCATAAAATTGCAGTTTTCTGGCAAATCACTGGCAGATGATTGAGGACTAATGTCAGAAAATAATGATAGACATTTGATTTTAAGACTTATGTCCTTTAGAAAATTCATGTTAATGCAAAACCTATTAGTCTAGCAACTTTTTAAGTTTGTAAGGGTAATATTTAAAAAGTGTCCTTATTTTGGGGCCCTTGTCCCTCCATTATTTGTAGCTTTGTCCAGATTTCTTGCTCTAAGAGGTTGAGAGGTATGCATATCACCTCTGAGCAATCTGTATGATACCGAGTAGAGTGATAGTGATTTAAGCCTGTCCACACAGCACAATTGTTGGAGGCTATGGATTTTTTGTGAGTTATTTCTGCAGCCTTTCCAGTTGGTGCAGGTGTTTGGAGATGTACATACCAAACGGAATGTTATACTTAATTATTGGCCTAATGAGGCAGATGTACAGAGAGGCAATAACATCCTTTTCTCTGGATGCAATCCCTTTACTTATGAGATGAACCAAGTAAAAGTTTTTTTCTGACCACTGCCACTACATGATGGTCGAATGTGAGATTGTTGTCAACCTGAGTACCCAGATCTATCACCACAGGTTGTGTGCTTAGGGGGTTGCCATGGATGTGGTAATAAGTAGGGGTCATGTTTTTGATGAATGGTATGATAATAATTTTTTTTTTGCATTTAACTTAAGGCCATGACTTTGGCACCAGTCATTTGTTGCTTTAAGACCCTCTTGCAGTATGTTAACATCATTTGGGGAGTTAATGACAGCACACAACTTACAGTTGTCCGCAAACCTAGTCAGCCATAGACCTTTTGTTTTTTTACCAGGACCTCTGAGAAGTAGATGCCAAACAGTAGGGGTCCCAGGACAGATACCTGGAGAACACCACTAGTGACAGGTCTGCTGTTGGAGGCAGAGGCACCTATTTTGACCTTGTGATTCTCATCAGTGAGTCAGCCGACCACTCATCTGATGAGATAGGGATTTACACCAAGTTGTGTTAGCTTTTCGATGATGCCCGAGTGGGGGATTGTCTCAAAGGTCTTAATCAAGTCAAGGTATGCTATATGTACTGACGTTCCCTCATCCAGGGCTTTGGAGACAGTTTCAAAGAAGTCAACCAGGTTCAACAGGCAAGATCTGCCCTTAACAAATCTGAACTGGGTGGGGTCAAGGGCTTGGAGATTGCCTATGTCCTTGTTTATGAGATCCATAATAATACGCTCCATGGCTTTACATATCAGACTTGTCAAGCTAATGGGGCAATAGTTTCCAGGGTCTGTAATGGTACCACCTTTGTGCAAAGGGATGACAATGGCAGTTCTCCACTCTGCTGGAATGAAGCCTGTACTTAGGATGTGGATGAATAGTGTGCTCAATGGCAAAGTTAGTTCTTGCTAGAGATGGTGCAGAATACAGCCTGTGATACTATCAGGTCCCATGGAAGTTGTGTTCTTTGCCTGGATAGGGCCTTTAACACTTGATCTATGGAGATGTGAGGTGTGGGACAAGTATTGGGGATGTCAATTAAGCATTTGGGGAGGACAGGGGGATGAAGTTTGCACTGAACCTATCTGCTAGCAGATTGGCTATGTCAACAGGATCAGTGTAAGTGATACAGTTAAGTACTAATTCAGAACAAACCTGGGCTTTGACATGGAGATTTCTGACATAACTGAAGAAGGCTTTGTGATTTCCCTTTGTTTCAGAGGCTAGTTTTGATTTATAAATGGCATTGGAGGTTTTCACTAATGTTCTTATCTGCATGTTGAGGATAAGGAGCGAGTTTTTCCAATCTGGAATTTGTTGCTTTTTACCCTTGGACAACAGTTTCTTCCTTTTAACAGCAAATGAATGAGCCACTCCACCACATCTGTAATTCTGTAGAAATCACTTTTATTCTTCAACAAACAGTAAGCGCTCTCACGGTCTCTCGAACCGCTTCATCAGACTGAATAAAACAACAAATTGACTCCTATTTAAATATAAAAGCATGTATAGCAATTAATCAATCAATCAATAAACCTATAATGTAATAAATATATAATTAAGAATTTTCTTTAAAAACTGTACCAAATGGGTGTAAAAAGATATATATAAAATGTATATAATACAGCATCCCAATGTAATCAATATTTAAGAGCTCTATTCTTTAAAAATGGCTTCAAGGAAACTGCTTCATTAATCCCTGGGGAATTACATGCATTTAATTTTAAAATCCATCTCTGTTCAGCTGTTTCTGTTCTGTTAATCAAGTCACCACTTCTCATTCCTTCCTTTAGAATTTGGAACACTAAAAACTCCCCTTGAGTACCTTGTTCCCCATTGGCCCTTTTTTTCAATTATAAAGGAATTCCCAATACTATTCTAGCATGTCCAAAGGTCAGTTGTCAATCTCCTTTCTGGTCCAGCTGGTGAATCTGGGAATCTTGAGGCAATGTTACAACTGCCTCATGTACACAGACAACCCTCTCCTCCTCCCAACAAATTCCAACATATGTGAGAGATGCAAGCATATAGCCAAACTGGAGGCTAAGCTCTCTCAACTCAGTACTGGCGTAACCAGTCAGGAGGAGAAGGAAACCACACTCACTACAATTCCAGTCTCACATAGACCTACCACGACAGCAAACCAAACAAATAAACACACAAAAACATACTCGGAGGCTCTAAATAAAAATCTGCCTAAGCAGCAGACACCTCCAAAGCAGACACCCAAGCAACCACTACCCCAAAACAAAACACATGCAACACATAGCTCACAAAGCCAGTGTGCCGAACAGTCACAGCCCTTAAGGCTAAACAACACACCTGATACACTTGTAATAGGTGACTCTATCGTCAGGCACACTGACGTCCCGCTCACCAGGCTGAACAAGGAGAAGGTCATGGTGAGCTGCCTGTCGGGCGCTAGGATCCGCCACATAACACAAGCACTCAGGTCACTCCAAGGCAAGTACACATATGACTCAGTCATTGTCCATGCTGGTGTGAATGACCTGAGACGTACCTCCCTGGACTACATGAAAATAGACATAGAAGAGCTCTCCGAGCTTGTAGTCCAGGCCGGTATGACCCTGACCTTGAGTAGCATCTTACCCTCACCAAGAATGATGCCACAATATGAAGACAAGATGATCAATTTCAACAATTGGCTTAAGTATTGGTGTCATTCAAAGGGGATCCAATGCCTGTCAGCCTAGGATGACATGCTCGACAAGCCACGATGCTTCGCTAGGGACGGCTTGCACCTCTCACCCCTGGGCTTTTGGATATTGGCAAAGGCTCTTGCTACCCCCATAGTGCCTTTTTTAGGCAAGGCTCAAAAGACAAACCCACCTCCATAGATATCACAAGGGATAAGAAACTAAGAGTAATGTTACTCAATGCCAGAAGTGTAAACCTCAAGATGCATGCACTCGAAACTCTCCTTAGCATGGAGAACATCGATATCTGTGCAGTAACAGAAACCTGGTTCAAGGCTCCCGAGAGCACCCCAGCACTACCAGGTTATACCTCATACCCTGCTTGGACTGAACCACAAAAGGAGGGGGAGTATCAATATTCATCAAAGATACCCACACCTCCAGGTTGGTGGCACAGCACAAAGCATCAGAGACTATCCATGTGCAACTAACAGTGGGTAAAACTGCCTTCCAGTTTATAGCCTGCTAAAGACCACCCTCCCAAACCCAGGAAGCCCACTCAGCCTTCCTGAGAACATTGGAAAATATGAAGGTCTCTCCAAACACCATTATATTGGGCGACTTCAACTACCCAAACATAGACTGGGAGCATTACTCTAGCTCCAACACCCTAACCCAAAGGTTCCTAGAATTTATAAACTCAAATGCTATGGAACAACTTGTTACCACTCCCACAAGAGGGGAAAACATATTGGACCTGATCATCACCAACATGGGGACTCTATGCTCCAGACCAGAAGTGTATCCCTCACTGGTAAGATCAGACCATAAACTAATCTCACTGGATATTCACATCCCGACCCCACCCCCTGCCCAGAAAACCACAGTGAAAAACTTCTCTAAAGCAAATTTCACACTCCTCAAAACTGAGGTGGAATCCTTAAAAGCCCCCGGGCCTGTGGAAAATACGGCCCAGACCGCAGAATCCTTTATAAATGCATTCTATGAACACCTTCAGGAATGCATGGATCATGCAATCCCAAATAAAACCAAGACCCAATCCTCCAAAGGCAGACGTCCTGTCTGGTGGACCTTAGCCATAAACAAACTATACAATAGAAGGAGGAAGCTACTACATGATAGAGCAAATTCCCAAAAAGGGAAGGCATCTCTGATCAGTATTAGAAAAAAACTATGGGCACTCATAAAATCGTCTAAGGCCAGCTTTGAGAGAAAAATTGCACAGGACACTAAGGATAATCACAAGGCTTTCTTTAGTTATGTTAGGAACCTGGGTGGGAATTCCCAGATATGCTCAGAATTAGTCCAAAATGACAAAAAATACACCGAACCCACAGACATTGCCAACATCCTAGCTGACAGGTTCAGTGCAAACTGCCCCCCCTCCCCACCAAAAGGGCAAATATCTATCCCAGCAGAGTGCTGCCCCCCTGACATATCAGATGCTCAGGTAAGAGCTGCCCTCTCCAAAGCAAAAAACACAGCATCAATGGGACCAGACGGTGTCCCAGGCTGCATCCTACATGAACTCCAAGAAGAGCTAAACCCAAACATAAAACTACTGTTCAATCTCAGCCTTACTACAGGATATGTACCCAAAGAGTGGCATACAGCAACAGTGGTCCCTCTCCACAAAGGTGGTGCCTCAACAGATCCTGGAAACCATCGCCCCATAAGCCTGACTAGCTTGGTCTGCAAAGCTATGGAAAGGATCATCATGGACCTCATAAATAAAGATATTGGGGACCTACAGACACTGGATCCTACCCAGTTCAGCTTTGTTAAGGGCAGATCCTGCCTCTTAAACCTGGTAGATTTCTTTGAAACCATCACCAAGGCCATTGACGAGGGGAAGGTGATCCACACAGCCTACCTGGACCTCGCAAAAGCCTTCTATACAATAACCCACTCAGGCATTATAGATAAGCTCACCAGCTTAAATATAAACCCCTATGTCACTAGATGGGTTGCAAACTGGCTCAAGGACAGAACCCACATGGTTAGAATTGCTGGAGCCATGTCAGACTCCAAACCAGTTACAAGTGGCATCCCACAAGGCTCAGTCCTGGGACCTCTCTTGTTCAGTATATATTTCTCGGAGGTACAGGCCATCATGGAAGGACTGTGGCTGACCAAGTTCGCAGATGACTGCAAACTGGGCGCCATAATCGACTCTCCAGCCGACAAAAGCATCCTCCAAAAGGGCCTCATAGAAACAGACAACTGGTGCCAGAGCCATGGCCTCAAGCTAAACGCCAAAAAGTGTATAGTCATCCCCTTTGGCAAAAACAAAGTGCCCACAAATTACCACATAGGTGGTAATCCATTAAGTACAGAAGAAGTAATTAGGGACCTGGGGACCCAAGTTGATAGCAATCTCTCATTTGACAACCACGTGGCCAAAGTGGTTAGAAAAACATTTTATATAGCCTACCTAATCATGAAGGAATTCACATCTAGATCAGGGAAGGTCATTGTGCCTCTTTACTCATCCCTCATCAGGCCCATAATTGAGTACAATGCCCCTTTTGGGATGTACCTTACCAGATACCTGCAGCAACTGGAAAGACCCCAAAAGTACCTCACCAAGAGGATCAAAGGGCTCAAACAGATGCCATATGCTGCCCAGTTAAAGAAACTCCAGCTCTACTCAGTGGCATACCGCCTGCTCAGATGCGATCTGTGCCTGACGTATAAAGCAATGTCCAACCCAGAATTAATGGACATGCTGCACCTCAGAAAATCCAAATCCCATCGAGCCACGCGCTCGAGAGACTTGAACCTCAGCACTGAAATAAATAGGACATGCTGGAGGGACAGATTCATAACCCAGAGGCTCCCTTCACTCTGGAATAAAATCTCAGTCCAGGTTAGGCAGTGTCCCTTATTGACTCTCTTCAAGAGGAATCTTGATGAGTGGATGGGAGATCGTAGGTTTACCCCGGGTATCACTTCTGTGTCACTGTTAGACAGAGGCACAGTATCCTAACCTCAAAAAAGGGCATAGCAAAATTAATTTAAAATGGGTGGCGAAAGCCAAACACACTCTGGCTAGGCTTATAAATGCCCTAGGGCAGATAGCCTAGTATGAACCTATGAACCTATGGAATGTTTGTTGCCAGCTACCTCAACATGTTTCGCCAGGGCATTTATCTCTTTTTTATTTAAAATGTCCCTGTAATGCTCTTGCATATGTTCTTTCAACATGCAATTGGTTTTACCAATATAATAAGCCTGGCAGACTATGCAGAATGCAAAATAAACAATGTTCTTGGTTCTGCAGTCTGTATAATGTTTGGTATATATTTCAAAGCCTAACTTAGGGTGAATGAATGTGGAGCAAGAATATATATATTTACAAGCCGAGCAGTTTCTACATGCATAAGTACCTTTTCTCCGGGACATATCACAAGTCTTCATTGCATTGCTGTTATAACATAGCTGACGCTTCAGAGTTTTTTTTATTTTTAAAGGCAAAGTGTGGTCTGTTGTCTATTAAACCTTCAAGATCTTTAGCTGTGCTTAAAATATTCCAATTTCTGTTAAATATATCACAAAAATCACCAATATCACTACTATAAGTTATGGGAAATCTAAGTCTGTTGACATTTTTCTCCGAAGTGTCTGATGTTACTACCTTCTCGGAGAAATAAGCTTTCCCTCTGGTATCCTTAATTTTAGTCAGCTCAAATAACTGTTTGTCAAAACTCTTACTGGAATAGCCTCTCGTTAAAAATTCAGTTTTAAGATTTGCCAGGGCTAGTTCAAGTGAAGAATCTTAATAATGCAGTATCATAAGTCCCAGTATTTGCACTCTCACTATGTTGTTTTCTACGAATTGTGGGTGCATGCTGTTATTATGTAGTAATGCATTCCTTCTAGTGGATTTTCTAAACATACTGGTATGAATTTCTACCAAGTCAGACTTTTATATTTTCACATCAAGGAAGTCTGTTAGCCAACAGGGTGCTGGCGGAAATTGGGCTACTGTTGGCCGAAGGAGAAGAGGAGGGTGAAGGCATGTCCGAGGGCAGGAAGAGAGGAGGAAGGTTAGGAGTGTAGCAGTGAGGGTAGGAACTTTGAATGTTGGCAGTATGATTGGTATAGGAAGAGAGCTAGCTGATATGATGGAGAGAAGGAAGGTTGATATATTGTGCATGCAAGAGACCAGATGGAAGGGAAGTAAGGCCAGGTGTTTAGGAAACGGGTTCAAATTGTTTTATCATGTTCTATCATGGCAGGAGAAATGGGGTAGGGGTTAAACTAAAGGAACAATATGCCAAGAGTGTTTTAGACGTGAAGAGAGTGTCTGACAGAGTGATGTTTATGAAGCTCGAAATTGATGGTGTAATGATGAATGTTGTTAGTGCATATGCTCCACAAGTTGGGTGTGCGATGGATGAGAAAGAGATATTTTGGAGTGAGTTGGATGAAATTGTGGTGAGTGTACCCAAGGGTGAGAGACTAGTGATTGGAGGAGACTTTAATGGGCATGTTGGTGAAGCGAACAGAGGGGATGAGGAAGTGAAGGGTAGGTATGGTGTTAAGGAGAGGAATGCAGAAGGTCAGATGATTGTGGATTTTGCGAAAAGGATGGACATGGCTGTGGTAGAATACATATTTTAAGAAGAGGGAGAAGCAGAGGGTGATGTACAAGAGTGGAGGAAGATGCACACAGGTGGATTATATCCTATGTAGGAGAGCCAGTCTGAAGGAGATTGGAGACTGTAAAGTGGTGGCAGGGGAAAGTGTAGTTAAGCAGCATAGAATGGTGGTCTGTAGGATGGCGTTGGTGATCAAGAAGAGGAGGAGGAGTGTGAAAGCAGTGCCAAGGATTAAATGGTGGAAGTCAAAAAAGGGTGATTGTGAAGTGGAGTTTAGGGAAGAGTTAAGACAGGCACTGGGAGGCAGTGGAGAGTTACCGAATAGCTGGGTAACTACAGCAGAACTAGTAAGGGAGACTGCTAGAAAGGTGCTTGCTGTGACATCTGGACAGAGGAAGGAGGACAAGGAGACCTGGTGGTGGAATGAGGAAGTACACGAGAGCATACAGAGGAAGAGGCTGGCGAAGAAGAAGTGGGATTGTCAAAGAGATGAAGAAAGTAGACATGAGTGTAAGGAGATGAGGTGCATGGCAAAGAGAGAGGTGGCGAAAGCTAAGGCTAAGGAGTATGGAGAGATGTATGAGAGACTGGACACTAAAGAGGGAGAAAAGGACCTGTACCGATTGGCTAGACAGAGGGACAGAGCTGGGAAAGATGTGCAGCAAGTAAGGGTGATAAAGGATAGTGAGGCAAAGGTACTCACAAGAGAGGAGGGTGTGTTGTGTAGATGGAAAGAGTATTTTGAGAGGAAGTGAAACAGATTAGCAAGGAGGAAGTAAGGACATCTATGAAGAGGATGAAGAATGGAAAGGCTGTTGGCCCAGATGACATCCCAATGGAAGCATGGAGGTGCTTAAGAGAAATGGCAGTGGAATTTTTAACTAGATTGTTTAATGAAATTTTGGAAAGTCAGAGGATGCCTGAGGAGTGGAGAAAAAGTGTTTTGGTACCTATCTTTAAGAATAAGGGTGATGTGCAGAGCTGCAGTAACTACAGAGGGATAAAATGTATCAGTCACACCTTGAAGTTATGGGAGAGAGTAGCAGAAGCTAGGTTAAGAAGGGAGGTGATGATTAGTGATCAGCAGTATAGTTTCATGCCAGGAAAGAGCACTACAGATGCAATGTTTGCTCTGAGAGTGTTATTGGAGAAATACAGAGAAGGTCAGAAGGAGTTGCATTGTATCTTTGTAGACTTGGAGAAAGCATATGACAGGGTGCCTAGAGAAGAGTTGTGGTATTGTATGAGGAAGTCGGGAGTGGCAGAGAAGTATGTAAGAGTGGTACAGTATATGTACGAGGGTAGTGTGACAGTGGTGAGGACTGGAGTGGGAGCGACAGATCCGTTTAAGGTGGAGGTGGGATTACATCAAGGATCAGCTCTGAGTCCTTTCTTATTTGCAGTGGTGATGGACAGGTTGACAGATGAGATCAGACAGGAGGCCCCATGGACTATGATGTTTGCAGATGACATTGCGATCTGTAGTGAGAGTAGGAATCAGGTTGAGGAGACTCTGGAGAGGTGGAGATATGCTCTAGAGAGCAGAGGAATGAAGGTCAGCAGGGCTATGACAGAATATATGTGTAAATGAGAGGGAGGGTATAGGAATGGTGAGGATGCAGGGAGTAGAGTTGGTAAAGGTGGATGAGTTTAAGTACTTGGGATCAACAGTTCAGAGTAATGGTGAATGTGGAAGAGAGGTGAAGAAGAGAGTACAGGCAGGGTGAAATGGGTGGAGAAGAGTATCGGGAGTGATTTGTGACAGACGGGTACCAGTAAGAGTGAAAGGGAAGGTCTACAAGACAGTAGTGACACCAGCTATGTTATATGGGTTGGAGACAGTGGCATTGACAAAAAGGCAGGAGTCAGAGCTGGATGTGTCAGAGTTAAAGATGTTAAGATTTGCACTTGGTGTGACTAGGATGGACAGGATTAGGAATCAGTATATTACAGGGTCAACTCATGTTGGACAGTTTGGAGACAAAGTAAGAGAGATGAGATTGCGTTGCTTTGGACATGTGCTGAGGAGGGATGATGGGTATATTGGGAAAAAGATGCTAAGGATGGAGCTGCCAGGTAAGAGGAAAAGAGGAAGGCCTAAGATAAGGTTTATGGACATGGTGAGAGAGGACATACAGGCGGTTGGTGTGACAGAGCAAGATGCAGAGGATAGGAAGAAATGGAAAGAGATGATCCGTTGTGGCGACCCCTAATGGGAAAAGCCGAAAGATGATGATGATGATGATCAAGGAGTCTATCTCATTCTCAGAAACTTTACTAGTGAATTTTAAAAAAAGTGGTGGTATTACCAAGATATTCTATAAATGAGTCAAGATCTTCTTTGGTCCCTTTCCATAAGAGAAATATATCATCGACAAAATGGGTATACCAGATTATTTTATCTAAATAGAATTCCAAGGACAAAAATGCATTATACTCTCATTCTACTAAAGCTAGATTGGCGTAGCTATTGGCACAAGGTGTGTCCATAGCCACGCCAATCTTCTGTAAAAAATATTCATCCCTGAATATAAATACATTATTTTCTAAAATAATTTCTATAAGAAAACATATCAAATTTATCTTATCAACTGTATAAGTCTTCTTCATAGTTAATAGGTTTCTAATATTCTCTATATCCCAATCAGTGGGGATAATAGTAAACAGGGACACTATGTCTAATGTAACAAAAAATACTGTTCATCTACACCTTTCATTTTATCATACAACATCTCTAAAAACATCTTCGTATCCCTCAGAACACTACTACATACATAGGAGTCATAATACTACAACTACATAAATAGGAGTCAATTTGTTGTTTTATTCAGTCTGATGAAGCGGTTCGAGAGACCGTGAAAGCGCTTTCTGTTTGTTGAAGAATAAAAGTGATTTCTACAGAATTACAGAATTGGTGGAGTGGCTCATTCATTTGCTGTTCTTGGGATTGTTTGCTTTTTATGAGTTTCTTCCTTTTGTTGTACAGCCTGTTGATAGAGGATGTCCACCAGACAGGTTTGTGTTTCCTTGAGGAGCAGGTTTTAGTTCTGTTGGGTATGGCTGAGTCCATGCAGTTGTGCAAATGCTTGCATACTGCATTGCTGTATTGTTCAGCATAGTTGTCAGCATCCTCTGAGGGGGGTGATGGTGTGAAGCTACTGATACCCTCCCTTAAGAGGTTGTAGTCAGTTTTTGAGAATTTTTTTAGCCTGGTTACAGCTGGGGGGGGGGTAAAAACTTTGAATGAGGCAGAACAATGATCGGATTTCGCCAGGGAAGTACATACTAGGGGAATGGTACAGTGGTCACCCATGTTGGTGAGAACCAAGTCCAGAATGTTACCTCCCCTTGAGGGGGATAAGATGAGCTGATCTATTGCATTAGAACTGATGAAGTCAAGGAATCATTGGGGGAGAACATTAGTGTAGGAATATTTCACCCAGTCTATGATGGGGTAGTTGAATTCACCAAGGATCAGGGTGTTACGGGGTGCCTTGACAAAGTCAAGTAGGTCCAGGTAGGAGGAGTGGGTGTCCTGAGTCATGGAGGGGGGTCTATAGCTGGCTATAACTTGGATGGGTGTCTTGACAACTGTCAGTTACACATGGATTTGTTCCAGTGCATCATGCTGGCAATGAAGATAGAGACTCTACCACATTTAGTCTTGCTGACCTCATTTGGAGTGAGAATGTGTGGAATGAGGTATAGCCTGGTAAGGCAGGGGTGCTCTCTGCAGCCCTGAACCAAGTTTCTGTGACCGCTCAGACATCGGCATCTTTTAGTGTGAGGAGAGCCTCCAGTGAATTCATTTTCAGGTTAAAGCTCCTAGCATTAAGCAGCATGAGCTTCAATTTGCTTTCTGACAGATCTTTTATGTTGGAAGATTTGTCTTTGGGACATTGCCTAAAAAAGGCCCAATGGGGGAGGCAAAAGCCTTGGCCAGTATCCAGAAACCCAGGGGTGACAGATGAAAGACATCTCTGGCAAAGCATCAAGGCTTATCAACCATGTCATTACAGGCAGACAGATACTGGATCCCCATGGAATGACACCAGAAACTAAGCCAATTGTTGAAGTCAATTATTTTTTGTTGCTATTGTGGTATCATTCTTATTGAAGGTAGGATGCTGCTTAGGGCTAGCATCATACCTGCCTGGGACACATACTTTGAGAGCTCAATCATGTCTCTCTTCATATAGTCCAGAGAGGTATGTCTCAAGTCATTCACACCGACATGGACAATGACAGAGTCATACTTGTACCTGTTGTGGAGAGACTTAGTGCGTGCATGATGTGGTGGATTCTGGCACCTGACAGATAATGTAAACAAACCAAAAAGTGCACAAACTATATAATTAAAACCAAATAAATAATGGTGATGGAAATAGAATGGCTTCTTTATTTACTGTTAAGCACTTTTCATATGTCTCAAATAGGAAACTTCATCAGACAACAAACAACTAAAACCTTCTTTCTTATATACTTAAAATGGCATCATTTCCTTTTCAAACAGGAAGTGACATATTCAGTGCTTTTTTTAAAAACATATGACTCATATAAAAACTTGTTGCTAAAATACTGATACAATATCTAATCATCTAAGCCAACATGCTTCATGAATAATTATATTGAAGGATTCATAACAGGAACAATAATAACAACTCTAATTGGTCTAACAACCAAAATTTTTACACTCCGTTTAGAAGGAATCAAAGAGGCAGGGGTGGTTACCAGGGGCATGCCAGGTTCAGAGGCTACAATCGGCAACCATGAATATTGAACATAATGAAAGTAATGTCACCATGGTGGACGACTTTTTGGAGAATAATTATAAGACTTATGTTTTTCGTAATATTATTAGCAATAATGATGAGTTTTCAGTCATTGACAAAGCAAATGATGGTATATACACTATTTGCTGTAATAATGATGGATTGAGTGTACAGGTACAAGGTGACAATATTTTAATAAGAAGCCTAATTAAGTATTTAATACGGCCCAATACTTCTAGGTGTATCATTTTCTGATACTAGTATTGATGAGACCATGGTTAATTTGCTGAGCAAAGGTTTAACCTTTGTTCCAACACAAAAAAACAAAGATGGCTGATGTCTTAATTGATTTAAAAATGTTTTTACAAAAATTTAATTTTGGAATACTGTGTGGTAATGATGGTAATAATTTCCAGCAAGATGTGCTAAGGATTAGTAGCACATTCAACCCCCCCCCCCGCATCCGCTTTTAGCATAATATGAAAAAATATGTGAATTGGACATTAGGAATGTATTGACTAAAAGGAAAAGGCAGTATGAAAACATAAATAATTTAACTAAGGAAGAAGAGCGGATACTGTCATTCCTAAAACAACAGAATATTAGAATAATGAAACCGGATAATGGAGGGGGTTTAGTAGTGATGGATATATTTGATTATAATGCAAGAATCAATCGCATACTTAATACTGATACTTATGTAAAAGTCAGTAAAAATGAACTAAATATAGCATATAGAAGAATCAATGATATGCTCAATGATATGTTTTTGGAAGGTAGGATAGACATTGACATATTCAATTATTTGAATATGATTTCCCCCACCATTTCTACTATTTTTAGAGCACCGAAAATACATTTATAATCCTCCCCTTCATCCTATTGTTGATGGACGTAACTCAGTCACTTATGCTTGCCCCAAATTCTTGGATTATAAGCTAAAGAATTTTTTAGAAAAACAAGCACAAATTTGTAGGGACTCATGGCATTTTTTGTAGTTAATAAGTAATACTGCATATTTAGATCAGACATTGTTTTTAATTGTGGACATAAAAGACCTTTTTTCCATCATCCCCCATCAGGAGGGTATTCAGGCTATAGAAGAATACCTTTATGAACAAGGTGTACCACATAATTAAGTTAATCTGTATATTGATTTATTTGATATTGTTTTGAAAAACAATTATATTAAATGTGGTGATGATGATGTACCTCCAAAAAGTGGGGGTTGTCATGGATTCCCCATGTGGCACCATCTTTGCAAATTTAGTAATGGTAGTATGGGAGAAAAAGTTTGTGCTTAATGGCAACTATAGTGAGTCTATATTTGCAATACCTGGATGATATTTTTATATTATGGAAAGGGACAGAAGAGATGCTTGGTAATTTTTTGTCCTATATTAATAATACCACAGATTATTTAAAATTTACTCATGATCTTGGTAAGCAAGAAATTAATTTTTTGGATGTAAATTTAAGTAAGGGCAAGGTGATAAAAGCATTCAAACAAAAATTCATAGAAAATCAACTTATTTGAATTCTTTTTTGCATTGTACCAGTTCACATCCTATAGGAAATAAAAAGGCAGTGGTAAAAGGACAATTTGTCCAGGCCACAAGAATGGCAACTCTCGATGTTGATTTTAGTAAGGAATGTGGGTTGCTTAAAAAGATGTTCACTGAGAGAGGGAACAAAAAGGGAGAATGGACATTTTAACCCTGTTCTTAGTTACCATGGAGAGAACCATCACATAAGGACTAAATAAGTGCAATATGACTGCTCAGTTGCATTTGTAACAACATTTAGTACGCATTTTTATGAAGTAAAAGCTATCATGATAAAGAATTGGGCAGTCAATGATGATGTAAAAATCAGAGAAAAGGTAAGGAAAGGATTAAAAATGGTGGCAAGAAGAGACAAAAACCTTAAGAACTTAATAGAGCATTGTAAAAACCTACTAATAACTTGCACATGGGTATGAGTAGGTGTGGAATGTGTAACTACTGCAGTTTTATATCCCAAGGTCAATGTGTTGAGATCAAAAATAGAAAATATAGAATTACTGGAAAATTTAATTGTAATACAAAAATGGTAGTTTATGTTGCCATATGTCAATTATGTCTGGCATATTATATAGGAAAAACAACTAGACATTTGAAAGAGAAAATATATGAGAATATTTATGCAATCAGAAAAGGCATTTTAACAAATGCATTAGAAAGCATATATATGAATTTAAAGATCATCTGTTCAAGTTTTATGTAATACAGCAGATTAAAGAACAGGACAGGGTGGACCTTGGACTATTCAGCTGGAAAAGGCTGAATTGGTTTGGCAGCTGCAAATACATTCATGTGTATGGCCAGGATTAAATGATTACTGCAGTATTAATAGTATACTTAAGTTAAAGGCATTGGCTAGGTAGTAAGTAAAAAAGTAAAAAAAGTAAAAAAAATTTAAAAAGTAGGAAAGTGAATAAATGGAATTATTATTAATAATAATAATAATAATAATAATAAATAATAAAAATAGAATATTATTCATAATATTTTCAGTTTAGGCATTGGCTAGCATGTTGATATTCATATTATATCTTTTCAAGAGTATATAGCAATCACCATTTTATTAATTATTGGGTCTCATAGAAAATGCATTGCTAGTATGATGGATGTAGTAAGTTTTTCATTTAATTTGAGACAAATGAAAAGTGCTTAACAGTAAATAAAGAAGCAGTTCTATATCCATCACCATTATTTATTTGGTTTTAGTTACCTGACAGACAATTGACAGTGACCTTATCCTTGTTGAGCCTGGTTCGGGGGACATCAGTGTGTCTCATTTCACAACTGAGTTGCCAGTGACTAGTACGTTTGATTTAATTCTTTTTTTTTTTCTTTTACTATCTCCCAATTTAGGTATTCTTCATCACTTATTTCAGAACATTCTTCTATGTCCTCTTTATTATTTTTCTCATCTAATTTTCTTCTGTTTCTACTACTTCTAATTTTTTCTCTTTGCTCATTTTCTTCTCTTATTCTTTTTCCTTACTCTTATTTTCATGTTTGCAATCCATCCATAAATGTCCAATTTTGTTACATTTATAACATTTCAATTCATATTTTTGCATCATGTCTCATTCCCCCACAAATATAACATTTTCTTTTGTCAAAGTTACTTATTAAATGTCCTTCTTTTCCACACAAAAAAATGTTTAGGGTTGTCCCCAGTATTTTACAACACCCCTATTCCACACCACATTTATCATGGTTGTTACATGTATATTTTTTTCTCTTTTTATTTCAGACTCAGTTTTGCAATCCTAGCCACCAGTCCATAAACACCTTTTGTCATAAACTTTTGCAATGTCCAGTACTTTTTTATATAGAGTTTTCCAATGTCCTTTCAAAGTCTCTTTCTGCACATTTCCTCAAAACTGTAAATTAATTTTCCTTTTTTGTTTCTCTGTTAAATGCTTTTATCACATAAAGATTCCATGGGTTACAGTCTTTCTTTTTCCATATATTATAAGAAAATTTTCATTTGAAAAAACAGTCTCAAATATAATCTCACAAAATGTCTGTTTGTTAATAAGAATAAATACTCTTAGCTTATCTGCTTTTGCACCCAAAAAAGCTATTAATTTGTCCCACACTTCACACCTGTAAATTTCTTTGTCTTCTTTACTTTGAATCCTTACCATGTACTTCTTCATACATTCATACATTCATAGGTGTGTACTAGGCCAATGGCCCTGGAGCCTTTACAAGCCTAGCCCACAGACGTGCCCTGCCATCATGCTGCCATTAGTTCCTAGTGCCTCTATCAAGTAGAGTCACTGGTGTGATCCCCAGGGTGAACTTTCTATTTCCCATCCACTCATCAAGATTTCTCTTGAAAAGGGCCACCTGCTCTGCTTAACATGTATGGAAAGTTTATTCCAGAGCACGGGCAGTCTCTGGGTTATGAACCTGACCCTCCAGCATGTTCTGTTGATTGTAGTAATGAGGTTGAGGTCCCTGGAGCGTGTGGTGCAGACTGATTGGGATTTCTTTAGGTGTAACATTTCTAACAGGGCTGGGTCAGACTTCTGTTTTTCATTTTCTTCTCCCTTCTTTTCAATAACTCCACTTTTAGCTCCTTTTACTTTCTCTGCATGTTTTCTTTTCCATCTCACTACTATTCTTCAGGATTGTCTCTGCATCCTCCTTTTGTATTTTCTCCATAATATCCCCCAGAAAACATCTCCTTCATTTTCTCATTCAATTTGTACCACCATTAGTTTAAATTAATCATCCAGCAACCCTCCGACTGAAGGGTTATAATTATACATCCACCATTTGCTGACTCATCTCCATCAAACAGATTTCTTTGAAACATTGCCTCAGAATCCTGCACACATTTTCCGGTCTCAATATTTGCCTCCTTCTCCATTTTTTCACAATTCCATCCTTTTCTTCTTTCTCTCCATCTGCCTCTGTGTTTCTCCTGGCCACCTCTGTACCTGGAAACAGGAAATGCTCCACCAAAATGGTTCCCACTTGCAACAATGACAGCTAGGAAAGTTCCCCTATGCCCTGGTCAAATTTTCCCTGGTAGTATAAATACCATCAGGGGTCTCTCCTGAAAAGATGCTACTAGCCTAGTGGGACTAACACAATTAACAAAGACAAAGGGATGGGAAAAATAACCCAAATAACCAATTCCTCTTGCAGCTGTATGGATTATTTGAAAATGCATAGCCAATATATAATGTGTGAGCATGCTATGTTTTTGCTGCTAGAAAGAAGTAGCTATCCTTGTATAAAGGAATATTACAGTAAAGCTCCAGAGTAGTGATTCCAACCAAACTGCAATGAGATATTAAGGCTGTTTTGAATGAACAAAATGCTGACACTAATTTGTGGAAAAAATGCAAAAACAACTAATTTATATACTGTTATCTGTTCAAAAAAGGAAAGAAAATAGTATTTCATGAAAATTGTAATGAAAGAGGCAAAGTAAAAAGGGTGTAATATAACATATGTTATGAGGTGAATGAGTTATATATAAAAGTGTGAAAATGCTGTTTTGAACAACATTAAAGTATTGTAAAGCAAATCTGTTTTAGGGCACCATTCCTGTTATTGCCAGTCCTAATACACAGACTTTTGATGAGCAAGAATTCCACTGTGCTAGTTTCTGTTCATTATTTTAATAAAGCAAAGATTTATAAATGAGTGGCATCCTCTGAGTGTATAGAAATTCCATTAGATTAAGCAACAATGTTCTCTTCATCAGCTTCATCTTCTTCTGATTCCACTTCCCTTTCTGTTTTGATTGCCATGGCAACATTCATATTATCATCCAACATCTTATATTTCTCTTCACCTAAGTTATGCATCATGCATTTATTCAAATCAGTATCAACCTGCATCAGTTTTGAAAGTGTTGCAGTGAGTTTTTGGATACCATCTGTTTTCATGATGGCTTGTCAGCACTTTAATTGTTGTAGCTGCCATCAAAAGCTGAAAGTAGACGCAGAGTAGTGTGGGATTCCTGCCATGATTTATAGATATTCTATAGCCAGTTAGGTTGCCAGGAACATCCTGTAACTCTACAAAAATTTTGCGCCAGCAAATAATGTGCAGCTTATTAGCAAGTAACCACATTAATACACTTTGGTCTGCAGCTGGCTGTCAGTTACTTCTGAGTGATAGTTGTGTTCATTAGACAAAGTTTTTTATCACTTATATTTGGACAACCAAGGCTTTACTTCATTAATTAACCATAAAGAAATGTACATTTCACCATTATTTAGCTTCAGTATAAATCAAGCATGGAGCTTACAGTATGATGGGTATAAAGGCTCATGTGTAAGACAGCAGTTATGAAAAAAATATTAGTGGCACACATGGCAAACATACTTTGGCAACCTCTGCTTAGTCTATACCTACATCTGGAAGTAGTTTAGGTAGAATAACACACCAGATTTTAAGATGATTATTCCTTTCTCAGTTCCAAGTCTGCCTACAGTGTAACTAATGAATATTGCATATTAGTGCAAAACAGTTTTCTTTTTCACTTTTTAGTTGTTAGAGAACTTGAACAAAGGCTAGTTAGTAGACACAATAATAAATAATGGTTTCACAGTTCACATATCTACTTAGAGGGATTTTTATCAGCAGAAAGCACTTTATGATTTATTTTAACTGAATAAATAAAAAGTATATTTCTTAATGATTCTGCTGTGTAACTGATTTATTATGATGAGGTAGTGAAAGAAACATCAGTGTGATAGAAGTTAAGTTTCTAATAGGGAAAACAGTTTCAGACAAAAAAAGCTTTCACTAGAACATAGAGGAGAATGAGCTGTAGCTGTAGAAATAGTACGCTGTTCAAAACAGATGTGAAAAACTGCATCAAAGCCATCATCATGGCTCAGATCTTAATAAAGAGTGTGTCAGGAAGTCACCTTTTGTTAGCAAGCTGGTGTGACATGTCATCCCCATAACAGAAGCAGCTCTTAAAAAAGCATCTATGAATACAAAAACACTGATTAATAGTCCCAGGGCAGTCTTTGGCATTCTTTGGTACTGAGACATTAGACTGAAAGCCATTGTCAGGAACAGACTGTGGGCAAGAAGCCATGACAAGGGGATAATAGCCAACACAGAGAACTACAGCATTCAGCATGGCAAAAAAGAAACTAACAAAGCAACCTCAGGCCTAAAGAATAGGCAACTAATTTGATTTTTTTCATACTGAGCTTAGAAAGACATGGAGTTAATTGAGATACTTTGCCAGAGTTACAGAGCAAGCTGTGAAGTTAATATAAAGCCCTTTTCTAAAGATGAGGGAGTTAATGCAAAATGTTACAGACACAAAGGGTGAAAAGCATCATTCATGATTTCCCATAACACCACAGCTTCTTTGTTCACTGCAATAGGCGGGCACTGACTTGGCACAAAACAGGTCAAACTACAACAAAAGGCCCACTTTCATTTATAATGCAGGGCACAGATCAGTTTGACAGCATAACATTTATTCATAAATTGTAGTTAACTTAATGAAATTATTATACTCTCATTCTCTGCAACAGAAAGCACTCTGATTGTTCAGATATCCAGTAGGATTCCCGGGAAATAAAAAAATGTTAAATTATATGAGCTACGACTTGTACCATCTGACCAAACTTAGCAGTTGATAGGAACTTGAGTGTAACACAACTGAATGTTGTCACAGATCATGAGTTAGAAACCTCCACTTAAGACAGGAAAATGGAACTTTTTTAACTCAATAGCTTAACAAGACATCTGACTGCTGCCCCATTGTCTTTCCTTTAGCTTCATGGAAGATATTGTGGATTTCATAAGTACAGAGATTTAAGCATTTTTATGCCCTAACTTAGCCTGCTTAGTGCTGTAAAGTTTGATTTACAATAGGTGCAGCATGATTACAGCTCTGATGTATGTAAATGGCATAAGCCCCTCATGCAGCCCTGCTCTCTAAGGAACTGACACTACTGATAGATTCCAAGCCTCCATTTGAGATACATTAAAGGGGTTTGCACCACAGGATACAGACACCCCTACGTGACATAAGAATTCAAAAACCTCATTGCTCTTTCCTTACCCTCACCCTGGTTGACCATCTGACACCTGACTCAGACCTAGCGCATCAACATCAAAAGCATACATCCTACCCCTGTGCCTGTGGTCCATCCAGAATAAAACAAAGCTCCAGCAGTCAATAGTTATCTGCTGTGTTCATCTAGCTCTCCATGGTCATCATCTTTGCCTTTTCTACCATACAGCCTGTCATAGGCACAGTAAAATGTATTTCCTTTATTCACTATATTGTTGACTTGGTGGTCACGTTTGGCTCACCACAAACAAAATTTAAGATTTGCTGTCCATGAAACAAAGTAATGTGTCAACAATAATTTGATGATACATCTAGACAATTCACATTAAAAATAAACGTATATGTATTATATCATAGGGTAGGCATTAATCTGTGTTACAAGAAATTTCTTGACAAGAAACAATAAAGAGGCAGTATATGCACTATAAGGCAGCTATTCATTCAAGAATGTAATAGTAAATTCAGCAATAATAAAGGTCATTATGATACACAGTAATGTAATTCATAAGCTGGTAGTGCTGAATAGACATACAGTAACACACTTGAAATCATTCACATTACTAAGACAGTGACAGATGTTTGCAGGTTGAGAGAATGTAGAATAGTATATCCGGTCAACAGAAGAGGCCACAAATGTCAGGAATAAAGACTCGAACATACCAACATGGCTGAACCAAGAGATTATTTTGCTCAAAAGTTAAGACTTTAGAGCAGTGGTCTAATGTGCTAGCCATTCATTATCCTTGTGCTATTCAGACTTGGTTAGGTATTTGCTTTAGCCACTTGTTAATTTGTTAGTCCCATCAGACATGAGTGCATATTTTAGGAGTAATGAGAGCACTGACTATTCACTAACTTACGAGGTTACATGGATCCCACAGGTAAATACAAGGATTCAAACCCAAGACTATTGGATAAAGCTTATTTGTAACTTATATCTTTAACTCTTAGTGCTAAATTGCTAGGCAGCTGATCCATCTTAGTCACCTTTAAAATGGGGATAAAATGTTGTTACTCTATTTGAGGCCCTCTTTCTTATTTAGCTTCTCTAATTCTGTTGTGAAGTTTAAAGTTGGGATATTTTGTTTAATTAATTTCTTAACTGGGCAAACCCACTGGACAAAGATGCCCTTTTTCAGGGGCAACCCAGATACGGTGTCTGGGAAGTGGATTTTTCAAAATTATTCTGTAGAAAAAAGGAGGTGGAAAAAAATCAAATCTCTATACACTTAACTACAAAAATCAGCTCATTACTAGATCTCAGCCTTAATCCTTTAAACTAACTGCCAGAATCGCCTCTGTCATTGCACCATGGTTTGCCTGATAATGAAACACAATTTCTGGGATTCTATCTACATTTTTGTCTCTATATTTCCCTGCCTTAAAGTCAGCAGCAAAGGAGGTCATTATTTCTTACAGGTCACTAGCTATATGACTGCAATTTTATTTTCCAGTGAAAAAGCAAATCCAGCATATTACTTTGAAACTACATCTCTTTTCATATGCCCCATGTGGTATGCTTTTAACTTGACATTAATTTTGCTACTGGCTGTACTTTCTAAAGCAACAGTTGGACTGTTGTTCTGCACAGTGGTTGAAATAAAGGTAAAATTAAGGAGAAAACATCTCATACACATTATTCTGTGAGAAACTATAGAAATTCCTTCTAAATAACAGAAACACTATTGATACTGATATTTTTCAAACAAGCATTTGTCACTGTCAACAGTCTATGTTGTTAGAAGATATGACATACAATGGATGAACGATTTGTATATCATGCACACCCCAAGTCAGTCATAACAATGGTAATACACCCTTACAGCCTTAGTCCATCTGTCACTTTTACACTGTCAAGTGGTCTGTAGAAATCTGTGCACTGTCAACTTCAGGCAAAAGTATGAAGAACTACAGAAGTAATGAGATTATATTTGTCACATTAACCACAGGCTAATGATTTTGGTGTGAGTTAATACTGTTGTCCTAGATGTTCAAAATATTCCTGTTATAGCTTTACATCATAAAAAGCAATAGCTCCAAAGTTAATATTACATAAGAAATGCAAAATGTCTTTTCTAAATTAAAAAAGTGATTTGATTAGTATTTCATAACATGGATAGCAGATGATATGGCAGCTATCAGATTTATTAGGTGATTTCAATGAATGTTTGCATGGTAAACGTCCTGGTAAAATCATATGAATTATGAAAGAAACAAGGCTGCTTCTGACATATTATTAAAATGTAGTGAGATCTCCAAAGGCTGTTACAGCATAGTGTGATCTGTCTTAAGTAACCAAGATCTGCTGTGGTACTCGTTGCACCTTAGTGACATTCTGTGCGATGAATAAATTAACATATTCCCTGCTTGCACAAAGGTAGAGTGCCTGCTGTTGTTCTTTGGAATGTGCAAAAAAGTATATTAAAGTGGTATGCAGAAGCAATATGTTGCTTCCAGTGTAATGTACACTATTATTATTATTTGTGCCTTCTGTCTTTCCTTCCCAGCATACAGTATGTAGGGATCACTATATTTAAAGGCTCACCACCCTTATAATGACATAATGTAGCTCATTATCCAGAGGTATCCCCCTTTCCTCGTCTTTCTCTCATCCCTTTGACCTTCCAGTGCAATGCTGAATTGCTCTGGTGCACTGCACCTAAACAAGTTGTGCAAAACTGCTACATATATGTGTTGGGTGGGCCACTCCTTCTAGTGTGGATGTCACCACACTTCATGGTGCTTCATTCTTGGCATTATCCAACTATATGCAAAGCGTGCTGACTGCTGACATGCTGTTCTGCAAAATGGAGATCATCCCAAATTTAGTTGCCAACAAAATGCCTAACTAATGGTTAACAGAGAGCTATTTTATTGCAAGTGCTGTAACTCTTAACCTTGAGAAAGGTGAATTTCCCTCTACACCCCTCCGTATACATAACAGCTCTCTTGTACCATTCCCAACCATACCATGAGTCATCCAGTCTTTCTATATTATGGGCCTTCATGTATATTTATGTTTTTAATACACCAAATTATCTGAAAAAATGACCCTAGGAATATTAATAGCAACTGCATTCTCTAACGGCACGAAATACCACTTCAGATACATCCCTGTGTTCCAAACATCTGATATACCATACTCTTCTGTTTTTTTTTTTTTTCAATAGACCTTTACCAACAGTAAGTCATTTCAGCCAAAAAAGTACTAGTCTCTCTAGCTTCACCATAACTCTTAAGTCAGGAAGTCCAAGACTTCCATACTCCATCAAGCTGGTCATCACTACAACATTCAACCAAGCTTTTTTGCCCCCCCCCCAAAAAAAAATTGTCAACCTAATATGGTATTTATGAAGCCAGAAAAAAATAGTTATCAGTAGCTGTCAGTGCAGTGGTAATAAGGATTCATATTAATGCAAAAAAGCATTATTATTTGGGGTATTCTGCCAGGTAGTGCAATACATGTAGATTACATGCCAAGTACCAAACCTCAGCATGCAACAGCATTGTTACTGCTGAACTTCTCCCATGCATGGACATGTACATTTCTTCCCATTCTCTACACATAACATTTCCTGTAATAGGGGGTGTAGATTCAAGCCTGTTGTGTTTACTGCTTCTGATCTTTGGAAAATATGGTGATAGCTTGCCTATTTTGCGTATGAAGAAAAACACCGTCTCACCTTATATAATCCACCTGTGGCTTCATTCATTTATGCCTACTGACTGTAAACCGCCAACAGCCCTTAAACGTATCCCATACCTCTTTCAATCCTGGATATTATAGTCTTGATAATGCCAGTGTGCAGTCATCACAAATAACTTCATCTTTAACTCAAAGTCATTCAGTTTACCCCCAGGTATACCAGATGCTGTCTATGCGCAGCAACCAATAGTTCCATCAATAGTGAGAAAAACAAGGATGACAGCTGGGGTCCCTGCTTCATGTTGCACTAAAGCACAAAGGGCAGGGAGGCACACTCATTTATTACCCACAATGTGTGGACTTAAAGGAATTTTACACAAGAAGGCCCTCACTATCCTGCCTCTTTATAAACCCAACTGATCAGAATAGATTTGCTGACTTTATTAACTTTTCAGCACTAATAATCTGTACTCTCTTATAGGTTCTTAATGTCCCTGAAATTAACAAAATAGCCTGCAACTTTCAGTGATTTTGGTAGATTACCCTATTTTAGTAGGACAGTGATCAATGATTTCTTATTAAACTCTAAGCTACCAGTACAATAGGTTATATGGCTAAAATACCTTGCTAACACAGGTCCCAAATCCATATTATGTAGCTTATAAAAATATCTATACTTATCCCATGAAGATGTGTGGTACTACCTTTCCTTAGGTGAAAGCAGTCTATATTACTTCTTCTCTGTGAGCTTCTTTTTCCAAATCCTGTGTCACAGAACACAGCTCGACCATGCACAACTTTTTTTTTCCCTTATATAGCTTCCTGACATACTTGTGCATTACGTTTGTCAGCTTAGATTTCGCCATCTGCCTCATGCCTGCTGCATCTACCAGTTCCTGGAATAGCACATTCCTTCTCCTTTTCCAAGCTGTTGACAGTAAACCTTGTCAATGTGCATGAAGAGGTGCAAGTGCACACATAAGAAGTCCAATTCAAAGCTTTCCCCTCTGCAATGCAACCTGCTCCATAGTACATCACTGACCTTTTTCTTCCATAGCTATTAACCTTTCTATTACCCTAAGTTTGCCTACTTTAGACATCTGCCTTTCACATCACTTTTCTAACAACTAATGTGAGATTTGTGAAAGTGCTGATTCTATATGAAATAGAAGGTAAAATTGCAAATTATACCAAGTGGCATGTTGATTGATGAATAAAAGACGACAATTCATGGTACAAATATGAATATTTAAATAAAAAAGTGAGCTTTATTCAGGAAAGTTATTGGAAGAATTTTAAAAACATCCTCAATGAATTTAAATATAATTTTGTAAAACTAAAAATTTATCACAAAATCAAGAAACATGTTTATAATACTGATACACCCTTTAATAATGAACATTTTAGAAGAACTGTATTAAAACCTTTCAAGCAACCACAGTGTGTGTTGGCAAATGGCAAATAGCATTCTATATTTGATAAGTAACATGGAAACAAGACCAGATGGAATTTAAGGACCATTCAGCCTTCATAAATTGCATACTTTCACACCTATTCGATAATTTGCAGATATGACTGGACTAAGATTTTGCATTTTTTACCAACTCTCCTGAAACTTGCCAGATGCCAGCCTTTTGTATTCTTAATTTCTGTTACTATTTTTGATTCTACATCATCTTCAGGACAGCTGTTCCTATCAACCACCATGCTTATTGTGAAATGTTTCCTTTATCTCCCTAATCTCTTTGCCTTGTAAGTTCACATTATGTGCTTTTGTTCTCATGGGTCAGTTTCCTGACAGATAATGCACACTTCAACTTAAGATGCGTATAAGTTTCTCTCAAATCCTACTCTGCCTATTACTTGTCACTCTTGCACAATGCACATTCTTGCACAGTGCTCACTGTATGTCTTCTGGTACAGAGCATGCACTATTTTTATACTGACCTTCTGTAAGCTGTCTCTATGGCTTCTACAGATGTTTTGTGGTGAGATCCTAAGAAACGTGTATTTAGTCAACATGCAATTTTGTACCAGCTGTATATACAGAGGGAGAATTAATTCTGGTTGCATACTGATGTTTGTTTTACTCATTCCGCGCAGCTTTCTATTTTTATCTTGGCACTTATTGCCCCATGCCTGACCATCATTAAGCCTCCCCCAAGTGAAGTCAGCCAATTCATCCCCTCTTACTATTTAACTATCCATTATAGTACAATACAGTACAGCTGTGAGAGCCTTCTGGAGGAGTCATCATACAGACAGCCATTTTGGTTACTTGTACCCTTGTTTGCATCCTGGCAACTGAGACATTTCTATAGTCCTTAACCTAAGTTGTCTGTTGGCTGACATGTACATCTTTGTCACCATAGGGATCTCCTATGCCCCTCTTTCTGCACATGTGCACTCTTCTGCACATGCTCACAATGTCTGTTTGCATTGGCATGGCATCACTAAGCCCACAGCTTCCCAGTCCACTGGCACTATTATACAAATTTCTGTTTGCATGGAGTACTCTTCCTCCCACCCAGGAGAGATAAGCAGATACAAACTTCTCATGTCTCCCATTCTCCCCACCTGACTCTTCTAGCACCTGAGCTGATGCATGAGCTCAGGTTGTCTGCGTTGCAGTCCAACCTTCATTCATTTCAGCCTCAGAGCCAGGAACACACCTTGTAGTATTCTATCAACCATCCTTGAGTCTCTCACACACTGCATGCACACTTTTGGTTTATCTGATATTACTTCTCATTATCCCCTTCCACAGTATTTGATGCTATTATTTCCTGGTGATTTATGTATTATTTTCAAGGATCTTGAAACCCAATTGCAGTGTTTTGTATTTCTACAAATGTAAACTTCCATGTTATAGATCACATTACCATATTTCATTGTGTTCCTTCTTTCACATAATCCATTATGCATAGTTATGCATTCTCAGGAAGAGAGAAAGTTTACTTTCAGACCTTTAGTGTCACTTATAAAAGCACTGAAATGCAGTGGCAATAATGTTGGCCCTTTAGTACATTAGTCGTCATAGGTTCATAAGTTGATAGGTGTGTACTAGGCTACTGGCCCTGTTGCCTTTACAAGCCTAGTCATAGGATTACCCTGGCATAGTGCCATCTGACCTTAGTTCCCAGTGCCTCTGTCGAGTAGAGCCACTGGAGTTATCCCCAGGGTGAATTTTCTGTTTCCCATCCACTCATCAAGATTTCACTTGAAGAGGGTCAGTGAGGTGCTCTGTTTGACATGTATGGGAAGTCTGTTCCATAGCATGGGCAGTCTATGGGTTATGAAGCTGTCCCTCCAGCATGTTCTGTTAATTGTGGTAATGAGGGTGAGGTCTCTGGAGTGTGTGGTGCGGAGGGATCGGGATTTGTTTAAATGTAGCATTTCTAACAGAGCTGGGTCAGACATGGCTTTGTAAGTCAAGCAGAGATCGCCTCTAAGTAGATGATATGAGACAGAAAATAGTTGGAGTTTTTTGAGTCTGTCCAACTAGGACAAGTGTTTAAGGCCTAGGATCCTGTTTGTGAGGTACGTTTGTGGCCTCTCCAGTTGTTGTAGATGTCTAGTGGGGTACATGCCAAATGGGGCATTGTACTCAATGATTGGCCTAATGAGGAAAGAGTAGAGGGAGACAATGACCTCTTTCTTCCTGGATAAAAAACCTTTAGTAATGAGATGTGCCAGACAGAAGGAATTTCTGACCACAGTGGCAATGTGGTGATCAAAAGAGAGGTTGCTGTCAACTTGTGTTCCCAGATCTTTTATAACACCTTCTGTGTTCAGTGGACTACCATCAATGTAGTAATTCATGGGAACTGGGTTTTTCCCAAAGGGGATGATGACACATTTTTTGACATTGAGCTTAAGGCCATGGTTCTGACACCAGTCGGTCACAGTGAGGCCATTTTGTAGGATGTCAACATCACTTGGGGAGTTAATAATTGTATTAATATTAATACTACACAGTACGATTGGACATCCTTTGTTAAGGGCCTTAAAGTAGCCAGTAACGAGTTGGCTTGTGACAGTGAATACTACCTTATAATCTGGGCAAAAGAGAGCATAACTAGTAAACTTGTGTCACCCTTTCTCAGGTGTGTATGTGTGTAAATCAAACCTCAAAGTCTGTATGTGTCAGCTACTTGAGCAGGGGCACGAAGCACTGGTTGGACAGAGAGGGTGCTGGAGGTCGTGGCTTGACCACATAGCTGAGATCATAACTCTATAGCTGTGCCAGTGGGGAGTCTTATTGGGGATCTGGAGAAATAGGAAGAAACCAGCCCCGGACTGACTGTGGTGTCTGTGTGCTCTTAAGCGAAATTGCACTTGATGCAGAGAGCTGCATCTGGAAATACTGTGTGTTTGTGTGTGTACCTGTTATCCTGTTAATGAACGTCTTCCCTCTGTTGCCATTAGTGGGGATTGAAGCTCCTTGATTACTGGTCCAGTGGTGGGTCATCACACCTTTATTCTGTGAAAGAGCTTGTGTTAATTCCTTTCTCCAGGCTATTCTACTGGCATAAGTTTGAGAATCTCCCATGTCTTTGAATACTGAACATAGCCCGACATTTTCACACCAATAACTAACTAATAAATACAGTCTTGTTTCACATAAGCAGTCAAAGTTGCCAAATCAGTCTAGTGCCTACAAATACTATTATTATTATTTTTTTTATCATTCATTGCTGTGAGTAATGAATTTTTCTCATATTGCCTCCTGCTATTTTTTACCCAAGGAAAGAGAAACTTGTCCATTGAGCAAACAGCTTCCAATTACACAACAAACGGAAAGCAGGTAAGCACAATGACATCAGTTGTATTCTAAATTGATGATAGTGTTTATACAGCACAGTAACATACCATGCAATTGGCTAATTATGTTATGTTGCTATTGACATATATTGGAGAAGATACTACCTGTGGACTATCCGCATGCAGTTTTTACTGATTTGGTTAAAATGGTACAGTGTTAAATGATTTACGGTAATAAATCTTAGGTATTCAAATTTTTTTTAGTTTTAAAACTGGGAGTTTAAGAATTTGAAAATTGAAACATACAGGAAAGTAAAGTTATTAATATATCTAGTGCAGTGACTCTAGTAAAGGTACCAAGATAACTCTATTTATGGATTAATATGGAAACTTCCTAACAAGAACTTCAGCAAAGGAAAGGGGAACAGAATGTAAAACTGAAGACACATGGGATGAAACTTAGTACAGTTTACGACAGTTGTAATGGCAGCAGATGGGGAAAACCAGAATAAGCTGAGAATTGAGATTGAAGGCGAAAATAGCAGATTAAAAGCTACAAGTATCTGGGAAGCGTGGTTAAGAAGAAGGGAAGTCTGAAAGAGGAGGTCAAAGCTAGAATCAGAGGGTCTGCAGCCAACTGGCACAGAGTGTTAAGGGTAGCGTATGACAGAAGAATACCAAAGAACCTAAAGGGTAAAGTGTAAAAACAGTGGTGCAACTAATACTACTGTATGGTACAGAAGCCTGGGCAGTAAAGGCGAAGCAATTGAGGAAGCTAGAAGTTATGGAGATGAAGTGCCTGAGATGGGTGGTAGGATGCACACTGTGGTGCAAATGAAGAAATGAAGATATAAGAGCAGAAACCAAAGTAGTTCCATTTGCAAGAAAAGGTCAAAGAGAGCAGATTACAGTGGTTCAGGCACATGTGCATAAAAGCAGAAGGCAATCTGGTGAAAAGAATTTGGGATATACAGGACAAAGACAAGAGGAAATGAGGGCATACAGCAAAGAGGTGAATGGATTGTGTAAGAAAAGACCTATGACAGACATGAGTGTTATAGAAGGTAGGAGAGTGGCACTGAATAGCGAGAGATAGTGACAGTTAACACGAATAACAAGAGGTAATGACATTTAAAACAATACCCCAACCCTATGTAGAAAAAGGAAAAAAAAAAAGGGAGGTGATGATAATTCCTAACATCCTGTACTGGAATATGAACTCATGTGCTATGTTGTTGTTGTTGTGTCTTTTGGCTTTTAGGGGTCGCCACAGCGGAACTCCAGTCCGCTAATGATTGGCAGTAAATTTTTACATGCTGAGTTGCCAGCCCTGACACACAACCTTCAACGAAGGTACGCCCATTCACGCATGTCTCCACACAGAAGACGCTCTAGCTGAGAATCGAACAGGACAATGTCATAATGTGAGGTGACAATGCTACCGCAGCACCACCACCGCAGTTAACTCATGTATGGAAATAATATCCATACCCTTCTGATCTTCTGTCAACAAAAGCCAGTGTAAAGCCTTCTGGGTACTGACTCTGCCTAGTTCACTGACTGAGAGATTAAGCGATAATAATAATAACAAGAATAATAAAAGGGATTGCAAAAAGGCATCAATAGTCTCAGCAGATGATGGTGTCTAGGTACCCAGTGTACTCCATTGTATTTGGTATTTGAAAAATTCTCAGGCATTCCCTTTCACTGTTGCTGGAATATCTTAAACTTTAAGGTTTTCCATCCATGAGCATTTTTTTATATTAGAGGGGATGCTAAGTGAGGTATTCCCCTGCAAGCAGGTTGCGAATGGAAAAAAAATTTTTAGTGAAGGTCTGTTGAGTTGAGTAGTAATAGTGACCCGAGCACTGAAAAAAAGGTCAGTAATTAAGTGAACTTTATTTTGCTTTCACTTGAACACTAGATGACACAAAGGCACATCTTCTGTTGGTTTTTAGTCTATTTTCTAGATTTTGTTATGTAAAATTATTCACATACATATGACAGTTTGTTCTTGTTTGTTCTCTTGGAGATTGTCTTATGGCAATGCTAGACTAGGGGTGTTAAGACAAGTGCTCTGTGAATTTAAAAGGGATTGTTTAACTGAAAATTTAAGAAGTGTTTATGATCCCTTCATTGTTTTGCAGTGCATTACAACACACCCTTTGCTACTGGGACTTCTGCCTCCCTTGGGTATTCCTTAGGGAGACATAAGCTTCTCACAGTGGCTTTTAGCCACCAGGCCATTTTACCATATTTCCTTGTGCTTCTGATGGGTTAGGGCAAGTGAGACTGATGTAATGGTGTTGGCTGCCCTGCTTTATAGAACTGACAAACTGACGTCAGTCTACAGGCGACAGCAGCCAATGCAGATGGGCATTGACTCTGGTGTTTGGGCCGGACGGGTGCTGCCACAACGGGGATAGCCCCACAGGTGATGGCTGCAACAGTGAATACACTTTAACATCTACATTTATGGTAAGTGTACACAACTGTACCTTATAAATGAACATGTATGTAGTGTAAAAGGGAAAAAAATTAAGATTTATTGTTAATAAAAGTTAGTATTAATTTTAATACAATTCCATTACTTTTGTATAGATGTGGATTTGCCTATGTCACAAGTGATAATTCATTAAAGGTGTTTTAAAAAAAACAGATCTACTGTTTCCGTAATTATTAACAGTAAATGATATAGTAGTTAGAAATGTTCAGTCATACGTAATGGTAGAAGATTTAAGCAAAGCATTTGATTTGATTTATGACTCAGTATTGTGGGATATCTTTGTATATAACATAACTAAGAGGCTTAAGAAGTGTGCATGTCAGCATATAAGTATAACATAGTGAAAATTATGATAAATGGATGGTAGAGCAAAGATGTAAAGATGGAAAAGGGTATTACAGAAAGGTTGTCCACTGAGCTGTATATTATTCATATTAGTAAAGAATGCTATATCTGCGTATATCAATAAGGAGAAGGATGTTATGACTTATATTTTAAATGAAGGAATAAAAATGCCCATTTTGTTAAATTATGCAAGTGATATTATTATCATAAAGAATGAAGCAAGCATGGATACAGTGATAAAACAAATGCAAGAAATTATTCACGTTTTTTGGTTTTGTACTGAATAAAGACAAAAGACAAGGTTTAAGTTTTGTGGGAAAGATTAGTGAAATAAATTTCAATAAGGATAGAAATTAAAATTCTTGGGATAAACTTTGGGAAACAACAGTAAATTTTATATGGAAAGAAAAAATAGAGGAAATATGTGAGTGTTTTTTGGAAATCTTTTAGGATTTCATTTAAAAAGAAAGTCTTAATTCTGTGCTGTTAGCAAAGATTGCTTATTTAGCTGGTGTTGTAGTCTTCCTTTAAACCTAGAGAAGTATATGTATAATATAATATTTTCTTTCATTTGGGGACCAAGTTTGAACCCTTTGAAAAGCGGGGTATTGTATGTGAAAAGTGAAAAATGTGGTTTAGGGTCAATAAACCCCGTAGTATATACATATGTCATCATCATACCTGTACATAGTATTGAAATGCTTAAAGGAAAATGAAGGTTCATTATTGATGAGAATATTAAGTTTGAAATACAAAACAGAATGGCTGAATATTCTTAGCTTAAGGAAAGTTAAGGTTTGTCATAATAAAGAAATGGAAAATTATCACAGCAAGATCGTATTGTGGAAAATAAATGTGAATGAAATTGATAATGAGAAAATAATGGTATGAAAAGATTATAGAAAAATATTATAGGATACATCCTTGGAAGAATTTAAATGTAATGAAAAAAGAAATGCAATTATTGCAAGAATGAAAAGATGTAAAAGACATATACAATGTCAAGATTTTTTTATGGAGATTGTCAACACAGAAATTACCAGTTAAGGTGAGTATGCCATATAAAAATGAAATGCAGTAGATCAAAAATGTTATGGAGAAAATTATAGAAAAGAAATATGTGAATGATTTAAACATGGTTATAATTGAATTTGGGTATTATAGAAACAGGAGTAAGACAGAGGTTGAAAGTCTTGATAAAAAAACTTTTGTTATATTATGGCTGTTATGGAATCAGAGGGTTAAGGAAATTATGTTTAAGGAAAAATGGGATTTGACAATGATGTTTAAAAAAATAAGGTATTGGTTATGGAAATTGGAGTGGGGATCTAAAAATTAAAAAAGTGTGTGATTTATTTGTAGCTAAATGTAAAAAGAGGATGTGAGTTGTAAATTGTGGGCGCGTGTGTGTGCGTGTGTGTGTGTGTGTTTGTGTGTGTGTGTGTGTGTGTGTGTGTGTGTGTGTGTGTGTGTGTGTGTGTGTGTGTGTCTATGTGTGTATTTATATAGTAAATTGAAAAATGTGTTTTTATATATATATATATATATATATATATATATATATATATTGTAAATAAGAATGTAAAGAATTATTGGCTGTGTGTAAACAGTTATGAATTATGTAACTAAAGAACCCCTACTCTTTTGCGTACTGAGACACATTTTGATGTTACACTTCTTGTCTTCCTGTCTGGGCATGTAGGCAGCTTGGAGAAACAGGACGTTAGTTGAGTGAATAGAGAGGACAAAGAAGGCAACACAAACATCTTTGAAGCTTCTGGTGCTGCTAATCAAACAGCAGAGAGGTCAATATTATCAGAAAATGAATTGATTTCTTAAACATTCGTTTATGAGTGAGGCTGAAGTGAATTAGTCTAGCGAAATGGCAGGTGAGCCTTTACAAAGGCAGGAAGTGGTGATAGTGGTATTCATTAAGGATTCGTAAGAAGTATTCCAGCAAAACCTTTTTGCAACAGAAGATACAAAACAAGACTGTGTTGTTACAACCCTCCAGTTGGGGGTAGTTGGGAGTTTGTGAGATGTGTAGCTAAAGGAATTAATTGGCCAAAATGGGCCAGAAAGTGAAAAGTCAGTATCATGGGGAGAAATAATGGAAAGTACACAATTAGAGGAAGTACAGGAAATAAGGAGAGAAAAGAAGACATTATATGCACAAACAGTAAGAGAAGGAGAAAGAAAAGAGGAAAAGGAAATGGAAGTTAAAAGGAAACATCATGTAAGAGTAAGTAGTAAGCTTATTGGCCATTTGGGCAGTTTTTTCCATCTCCTTCAACTTTCTGGTTTAATAGCCCATATCTGTGCTTGTTTCCCACCTTTCCTGTAACTAGTCTAGTCCAAATACAGATTTGCTGTATCCAGGACTGTTTGTAAGCTTCTGAGCAGTGCCAAAGTCTGCTCTTCAATTTTTCGCTTAGATCTGCTAGTTCTCTCCTCTCCTGCACTTTTACTAGCTTATTAGTTTAGTACTTTACCAGACTTCTTGTAGCAATTATTGTAGCACACAAAAGTGCTACCAGCACTAAACATTCTACAAGGAAACACTTCCAGTACTTATTATTAATGCTCACCCCTCCAGGCATGTCTAAAGGTCAGTTCCCTGTGCTTTCTCCTATTAACCTGGTGAACTTGGGCATCCTGAGGCAATGTAACAACTGCCTGATGTACACTGACAACCCTCTCCTCTTACCTCCCAACACTCAGACTTGTGAGAGATGCACTTATATATCCAAATTGGAAGCCATGCACTCTCTAGCCAAGACCAGAATAACTGGTCAGGAGGAGAAGCTCAACACTTGCACAACACCACATGGAGCACATAGCCCTCCAGAACACACACCAGCAATGCCTTCACATAAAAACACAAACCACACACCCACCTTCATGGAGGCTCCCAATAAAAATCTACCTAAACAGCAGAGACCTCCAAGGAAGAAACACATTCGACCACATAACACAACACTAATCATGAGACACATAACTCTCCTAAACAGTGTGCTTCTCAACCAAAGCCCCTAAGGCAAAACAACATGCCCAACACACTAGTCATAGGTGACTTGATAGTGAGGCACACTGATGTCCCACTCACTAGGTTGAATAAGGAGATAGTATCAGTCAGCTGCCTGGATCTGCCACATAATGCACGCACTCAGGTCCCTCAACAACAGGTACAAATATGATTTTGTCATTGTACATGTGGATGTGAATGACCTGAGATGTACCTCCCTGGACTACATGAAAAGAGACATGGAGGATCTCTTGGATTATGTAGCCCAGGTGAGTATGACCCTGAGCAGAATCATACCATTACCCAGAATGATACCACAGTACAAGCAGAGAATGATTAATTTAAACAATTGGCTACATTTCTGGTGTCATTCTAAGGGGATCCAGTATCTGTCTGCCTGGGATGACATGACTGACAGACCTCAATGCTTTTCCAGAGAAGGCCTGCATCTATCACCCCTGGGCTTCCGGATACTGGCCAAGGCTCTTGCCACCCCTATAGTGCCTTTTTTAGGTGGTGTTCCAAAGACCAAATTATCACCATAACAGCTACAAACATATGCAATTGGAGGGTCGTGCTGCTCAATGCTAGAAGTCTAAATCTCAAAATCCACTCACTTAAAGTACTCCTTAAAATGGAGAACATCAACATTTGTGCTGTAACAGAGATCTGGTTCAAGGCAGCAGAAAGCACCTCTGCACTACCAGGCTGTAACTCATTCTACACCTTTCGGCCCCAGAACTTGGACTGAAGCTCCAAAGGGAGTGGTGTTTCCATATTCATCAAGGATGAGCACACTTCCAGACTGGTAGCCCAACAATATGCATTTGAGATACTTCAGGTGCAGCTAACATTGGTTAAGACAGTGATTCAGGTCATAGTCTGCTATAGATCCCCAACCATGTCCCAAGACTCGCACTCCACGTTCCTAAGTACCCTGGGGAATATTAGGGTCCAACCTAACACTCTCATACTGGGTGACTTCAACTACCCCTCCATTAACTGGGAAAACTACTCATGTACCAATACACTTGCTCAACGTTTCCTGGAATTACTATAACGACCAAAACAGAATGACCACTGAAAAACAGCTCTACTTTCCAAAAACACTTTTAATCACAGAACACACTTCTCTTAGCGCCTCGGCTGTAGCCTTTACAGAGTAAAAACTTTCTTTGTTAAAAAAAATCCTATTTGTACAATTTCTGTTAATCAATTAGCAGTTAAATTACCACAATTATTCAATTCTCTTCTTAAAGTTAAAAAACATTATATAAAACTTTGCCAATTGCATTCCTTGTTCATACCCTTAGGTATAAGTGTGTCATATTTCATTATTAAAATAGATTCCTTCTGTCTTAATACATATTTTAATAACTCTACATTACCATATTGTAGTGTTACTTGTTCCAGCACTGTTGCTTTCATAGTTTTTATATCACCATTATGTTCTTTATTAAAGTATTTTGCTACAGGACTGAGAATTTTATTATTTCTGATGTCTCTCACATGCTCTTTTATTCGTTCTGCCAAAGATCTTTTTGTTTCCCCTATATAGCATTTATTACAAGGGCACATTAAACCATAAATCACACCTGGAATTCATTAATTCCAATGCTCTGGACCAGCTTGTTCTTACCCCACTAGAGGTAGCAACATCCTTGACCTGGTCATTACTAACAAGGTCGACCGTTGCTCTACACCCATAGTCAAGTCCTCCCTGGTTAGATCTGACCATAAACTAATCACCTTGGAAATCCACATCCCTCTCAGCCCCCCATCACCACCACCACCCCGCAAAGGTAACCACCATGAAAAACTTCTCCAAAGCTAACTTTGGGCTTCTAAAAACAGAGGTGGCTAACTTCACTGCACCCATGCAAATGGAGAATAGTTGCATGACCACCGAATCATACACCAATGCACTGTATGAACACGAACACAAATGCATGGATCTTGCCATACCCAATATAACCAAGACACTCTCCTTCAAAAAAGGAAGCCAATCTGGTGGTCCCCTGCCATAAACAAACTCTACAACAGAAGGAGGAAACTGATGCAGAATAAGGTGAAGTCCCAAGACTGGAAAAACTCCCTATACACCAATAGTCAACTCTTCCATGGTTAGATCAAACGACAAAATAATCACCTTGAAATCAACATCCCTCCCACCCCCACACCCACCCGCAAAGGTAACCACCATGAAAAACTTCTCCAAAGCTAACTTTTGGCTCCCAAAAACAGAGGTGGCTAACTTCAAGGCACCCATGCAAATGGAGAATAGTTGCATGACTGCCGAATAATACACCAATGCACTGTGCGAACATGTACACAAATGCATGGATCTCACCATACCCAATAGAACCAAGATGCTCTCCAAAAATCGAAGCCAATTTGGTGGTCCCCTGTCATAAACAAATTTTACAACAAAAGGAGGAAACTGATGCGGAACAAGATGAAATCCCAAGACTGGAAAAACTCCCTTATCAGCCTCAACAAAAAGTTGAGCTACCTCATCAAATCCTCTAAACCTAGCTATAAAATCAGAATTGCAGCAGATACTAAATAACAAGGCCTTCTATAGTTATGCAAAGAATCTCCACGGCACTACCCAGATTTGCTCTGAACTACTGCAAAATGGTACCTCCTATACCAAGCCAAAAGATATTGCCAATATACTGGCCGACAGATTCAGTGCCAACTTTACCCATCTCACCCCCCCAAAGGACCAATCACAACAGCAGTTGATTGCCAGGCACCCAGTATTAATGCTGCACAGGTTAAAACAGCACTGTCCAAGGCCAAGAATACAGCTTCTATGGGACCTGACAAAATCCCTGGCTGTGTTCTACATGAACTACAGGGTAAAGTGGTACCTCACCTGTGTGCCCTGTTCAGTTACAGCCTCACCTCAGGCTGTGTCCCTACCAAATGGCGCACTGCTACAGTCATCCCTCTCCTCAAAGGAGAAGTGACTACAGACCCTGGAATCTGTCGCCCCATTAGCCTGATGAGTCTGATATGCAAAGCTATGGAATGCATCATCATGGACCTAATAAGCAAGGATATAGGGAATCTCAAAACTCTTGATCCTACACAGTTTGGTTTTGTGAAGGGTAGATCATGCCTGCTCAGCTTGGTCGACTTCTTTGAGTCAGTTACCAGAGGTGTGGATGAAGGCAAGGTGACTGTGGATCAAGGCAAGGTTGTTCTTACAGCCTACCTTGATCTAGCCAAGGCCTTTGATACCATTCCCCACTCAGGAATCATAGGAAAAACTCACTAAGCTAGGCATCAACCTCTATATCACTAGGTGGGTAGCAAACTGGCTCACAGATAGAACCCACAGTGTGAAAGTAGCTGACTCCAAGTCAGACTGCCAACCTGTCACAAGTGGAGTCCCACAGGGTTCAGTCCTAGGTCCTCTCCTGTTTGGTATCTACTTCTCTGAAGTCCAGGCCAACACGAAGGGACTCTGGCTGACAAAGTTCACAGACAATTGCAAGTTGGGAGCTATTATTAACTCCCCAAGTGATGTTGACATCCTACAGAAAGGCCTCACTGAGACCAACAGCTGGTGTCAGTACCATAGCCTTAAGCTCAATGCCAAAAAATGTGTCACCAACCCCCTTGGGAAAAACCCAGTTTCCTTGAATTACCACATCAATGGTTGTCCACTAAACACAGAAGGCGTTATAAGACATCTGGGAACACAGGTTGACAGCAACCTCTCTTTTGACCACCACATTGCCACTGTGGTCAGAAAGTCCTTCTATATGGCACATTACTAAAGATTTTTTATCCAGGAAGAAAGAATTCATTGGCCTAATGAGGGAAGAGTAGAGGGAGACAATCATTGAGTACAATGCCGCATTTGGCATGTACTTCACTAGACACCTGCAACAACTGGAGAGGCCGCAAAAGTACCTCACAAAGATAATCCTAGGCCTTAAACACTTGTCCTGTATGGACAGACTCAAAAAACTCCCAACTATTCTCTGCCTCATATCGCCTACTTAGAGACAATCTCTACTTGACTTACAAAGCCATGTCTGACCCAGTTCTGTTAGAAATGCTACAGCTAAAGAAATCCCTCTGCACCACACACTCCGGAGACCTCAACCTCATTACCATAATCAACAGAACATCCTGGAGGGACAGGTTCATAACCCAGAGACTGCCCATGCTATGGAATAGACTTTAAATACATATCAAGCAGAGCACCTCAATGGTCCTCTTCAAGAGAAATCTTGATGAGTGGATGGGAAATAGAAAATTCACACAGGGGATCACTCTAGTGGCTCTATTTGACACAAGCACTGGGAACTAAGGTCGAGTGGCACAATGCCAGGGTAATCCTGTGGGCTAGGCTTGTAAAGGCTCCATGGCCATTAGCCTAGTACACACCTATGAACCTATGAAGCTATGAAACACAAGGTACAAATTTTTTGCTAATTAACTATGAACGACTAAATATTTGTAATACTGTATTTCATTTTAGCAATGTCAAGTGGCATTCTTGCTTTATTTTACCGCAAATCACTGAACTTCCCAAGAACTGTAAAACAGGCATTTGAATGTTGTACATGTTCCCAATTAGTCAAACATTAAGAAAACTGTCAAATCAATCTAATAAAATAATTATTTGAAGCAACTTAGCTCATCTCCTCAATAAAAGAAAGCCATTTACCACAAAATATTTTTCTGTTTCAAGCCTTCTGCTGTATTCATTTTCTGGAAGTCTTACATTTCACTGTTTATCTAGCATCCTTCCTTAGGCAATGTCCATCTACTACCATGGAGAATTTCTTCACAGCTATGTGTCCAATGGGTATACAGTTATTATTTTGTTTTTGTTTGTTTGTTTGTTTGTTTTTTGACGTTGCTTTAATGAAAATAAGATTTGCCAGTTATGTTTATTTGAATTTGGTTTCAGAGAAATAAGTAATGTTCTTTGTGAGATCACAGAGCTATGTGGTAGGAGAATTTTCTCTTATACTCAAGGTTGTACAGAGTTATAATTAGCATATTTAGAGATGCATGTTTTAGTAGATGCTTGCGAAGGTTAGTTTTCTTTTAAAAGTTGATGCTGCCTTGTGCAGTAATAACTTAGGTTAATGACTAGTAAGCATCAGGTGAAAGTCCAACTAGAAGAGTAGGAATAACTGGCCAACTGCAAACTCTTCCATACTGGATGCTGTTGTGTTATTGTCTCTGCAGTAATGACAGTAGGTAGAAGTCTGATGCACAGTAACTAACACAAGACATACAATGATATGCCAGCAGGATTTCCCCTGGGCTTGCTTCTGCACGAACTCATAAAGCCACAGTCATGGCATTGCACGAAGGGTGGCTGCGAGGAGGGCTAAAGAATCAAACTAGAGTGCTTTGCAAGCAAATGATGATCCATCTTTCCTTTACTGTTGAACTGTGACATTTAAAAGCATAGCCTGTCACTGAATAACAACAGGAACGGATTACAGAAACAAACTGAGAAGGCAGTGAAATGACAGGGAGATAAAATGTTAGAGCTCCAGGATGCCAGATTGAGTAAAAAGAGAGCTAAAACAAGGAGGATGTCCATTTCAGATACAGCATCATTCGCAGTGCAAAAAAGGAACGCTAGCTGTTGGGTCTTTTTTCACTACTCTTAGAACAAGAAGACATGTTACAACAGACGGGTTCAATGTAAACTAATGATTAAGAAATAGCAACAGTAAGGAAAAGAAAAGTAATGAAATATGGTAGACTGCAAGCAGTGCTGACATCTAATGTAACTAAAATAGGTAATAGTAAACTTTACTTAAGAAGAAATATGCATTTCTTTATCTATTTATTTATTTTTCATCTTTTTTGCTCTGCTTTTCCTGCCTATGCTCTGGAATGTTGACAGGGCATGTTTTTCACATGTGCAATGTAACTGAATAATCATCTGTCCTAGCATGACATAATGGCTTGCTTTCTTGCATGTACTTTAAACAACGTATCAGATAGTCAGTTACTGGTTACTGTACTTATTAGATAGACCCAGGCTGATAATATAATGCATTAGCTAACCTGCATGGAATATGTGGCATGTCTGAGATTTGTGCCTATGGAAAAAGGGCCTCCAGTGATGCCAGCATCCATCTTCAAATGGGTTTGAGTACTAATCCATCACAGGTACTTGAAGTGGTACTTGGAGTGGGTTACACTGTCCACTGGCTGCTAAATATTCTTCCCCAGCTAGGGAAGAAAACTGATGTTGTATATTCTCTCCTCCACCTTCTAGTGCTGTTTTTCACTTCCAAGCCCAGGTTGCTGGCACTGTAGTGCACATAGAAATTCAGTCCAGTAATCAGTGCTTGGAGAACTAGTTTAGAAGTCAGATATTGTCTTGTGCAATGTTTATTTCTTTGGAATTCTTCAAACTGCTACCATATCCTGTCTTTTAATGCATGTGTAATGATATCACTGTCTTATTAGTAAAGTATTGAAGTAATGGACATGGGCGTCCTGTAAATGGTTCATTTCCTAGGCCTCTGCTTGTAAATGTTTTACCTCCCATGTCTTTGCTTACACTTATCAAGGGTACCAGAACTTGTCAGAGATTTGGGATGCATAACTAGGCTTAAAAAGGCCCTTATGGTTGTTAGCCTAGTAAACACCTATTAACTTAAATATTACACTTATTAGTAAAGTGCATTACTGAACAAGGTAGTCGCTAAGAAATGTAGCCATTTATAACAGGGTTACTTTAAATATGCTATTATAACAAAGGAATGTGGTAATTTTATTCATAGACTGACAGATTCATTGGTCAATAGAAGCATGCTGATAGATAGACAACATAAACTTTGATAACCACAATACACTCACAGTAAACTATTCTCTTAAAAAGGATTTTGAAAATTGTTAACCATGATTTGCTATTACAGATATCTGCTAGCTGTATTTTCTCCTCAGGGGTATTACAATAATTTAGGGACTACCTCATTACAGATCTTTCAGAATAATTTCTCTAGGCATCCAAATTGTAACATAAATATCCACAAAAGAATGTCCCCCAGGCATATGTACTAGGCCCTCTCCTGTATTCTCTTTTCAACAACGATTTACTGTGGAATATACCTTGTATTACCATACTGTCCAATGCAGATAGCATAGTTATCACAAATGCTAAAAAAAGCCTTAGTACCCTGAATAAGCCATGCAAGATGATTTCAAGGTAATATAGAATTGGTTTATTTGTAACAAATTGATAGTGAACACATATAAAACTATAATTATAATACCTGGCATATTTAAAAGGGATAAAAACATGCAACCTATAATCATTACAGACCCAAGAGGAGCTCCTCTTCCTTGCACCACTATCAAAAGTAGTACAGACTTATTCTCCATCAGGCACTTTTCTTTACCACTATTCTTGAAACTTAAACTAATAAGGTATTAACACGGTTTAAAATGTCTTAGAAAATCTTCAGATTAGTTTCTCCTGAGGCAAAGCATCATCATCATCATCAGCTCCCTTTTTCCCATTTTCTTCATGGGGTCAGGGTGTCATATCAACTGTTGCCAACTTTCTCAACTCATTGCCACTCTCCTACCTTCTCTGATAGGCATGCCTGACTTGCACGGGTCTTCTCATTTCCTCTTGCCTTCTGCCTTTCTCTCCCAAATCTTCTTCACCAGATTGTTTTCTGCTTTAGTGCATGTGCGTGAAACACCATCATTTGTTCTCTTTGACTTTCTTTGCAATTTGAGCTACTTTGGGTTCTGCTCTGCTGTCCTCATTTCTTCATTTGTTCCACAGTGTGTATCCAGCCACCCATCTCAGGCATGTCATCTCCATCACTCAACCAACTTGTTAAACTGCTCTGCCCTTACTACTCAGATTTCTGAATCATACAGTAGCTCTGGTCACACAATTGTTTTGAATACCTTATTTTGCAGCTTCTTTGACATTCTTTCTGTCATACACTACCCCTGGCACTCTGTACCAGTTGGCTGCAACTACCTGATTCAATGTTTTATTTCCTCATTCAGACTTCCCTTCTCCTCAACCACCCCTCCACGATACCTGAAGCTGTTAACTTGTTATACTATCTTCCCTTCTATCTCACATCCCAGCTTCTTCTGATTCCCTAATTTGCTGCAAGGAATGCAATAGCTATAAGTGCACAGCTGCCTCAAATCGAATTGCTTTACTGTTCCGAATGTTATTGTACTGTGCTGATTGTAATGATGATGTATACTCCTATATTTCCAAATGTTCTGATGATTACTAAATGTAATTTTTCATTGTACTGCAACATCTTTACTTGGAAGACTTTGAATGGTATTTTACTGTTCTGAATTTTCTGATGACAACTAAATGTGCTATATTGTTGATTGTACTGCAATCTTTTTACCATACTGTTGTTTATCATTCTGGATGGGGTTGTGGATGAAAAAATGTTCTTGGGCCAGTTCATTTATTCAGCTAAAAACATTAAAAATATAAAAAGGTACTTAATTTTGTTTTAATTGTTATTTAATTTAGCAGACAATAAACTCAGTGTCTGTCTAAAATAATTAAAAACAGTAGTGTTTTCCTGTTCTCATGAGCTCACGGTTCAAAAGCTTATTACCCGTATGCATGCTAAGTAGTCAAAGTAGATATAACATAAACTCATAGGAAATGTCATTCATTCTCCTAACACAGGAAATCTCTACTTTTCTAACATCATACTGTCACCCATAATGCTAAGTTCTTTGGTCTTGCTATTGCTTTTATGCTATACTTTATTACTTTTTATAGTCATTTTTTCTTATTGTTTTTAGAGTATGATTTCTTGTTCCAGTTGTATGTTATCATTTAAATTGATATTCTGTTGCTTTGAGTATCAGTTTACCTGTGGGCATATAGCCTGGTATTTAGTGGAGAGGATTAAGGATATATAACTGTTAACGAGCAACGTCCTGTAATCCATGGTTTGATTCTCTCACTTGCCATTTGCCTAGTGTCTGACAAAGTTACTTAACCACTGTTCATAGGTTACCACTGCAAAGCAACACTTGTGTCTATTGAGCTTACATGCTTCATATGTAAATAAATACCAAAAAATCTTAATACAAATAACTACAACTAAAATGCATCCAAAATTATGAATTTTATTATTAAAACATTAAGATGTAAATGGTTTTATTCTTTACTTATCTGGATCTTAAATGCTTTCATTCTTTACTTATCTAGAACTACTCCAGTCTAATATTAAGCAAGCAATAATGCCCAATGGGGTGTGTGTTATTGTAGAAATAACGTCTGTCCAGGGGAGTTCTGAAGTCCCTTACTCCTAAGATATTTGGTTTGTTGGCAATCATTGGAGACTGAAGTTACTAAATAATGACATACATTTGAGTTTCAGACTTTTATTTTCTTCAGAAAATTCATGCTAACAGAAATCCTTTATTTAAGCAAGTCTGTAATTTTATAAGAGCAATAATTGATATCCCTTTCTATTTTCAGCCTTCATTCCCCCTTTATTTAAAATTGTATCCACATTTCTTCATCTGAAAGGTCCAGAGGTATGACACCTTCTTTACTCTTGCTGCTGCCAGCAGTGCAGCTCACTCACTCTCTCTCTCTCACAGGCACAACTCTGCTTAAGAAAATGCATGCTAACACAAATCCCAATATTCAAGTAAAATATGTTCCTATTTTGAGCCTTTGTCCCCTCTTCATTTTAGGCTTATCCAGTTATCTTGAGCTAAGAGTCAAGATTATACTTCTCAACTGTCCATATTTTTACAGAATATCCAGATTTTTGGCTCATATGGTTGGTCCATTCCTCATGAAATGTGTAGTGTTCTGTGAAATCACTGAGAATCAAATTCATGATTAAGTAATGACAGACATTCGAGTTTTAAACATCATATCTTTCAGAAAATACATGTTAATGGAAATGTTATTATTCTAGCAACTTTATAAGTTTATAAGAGCAATATTTAAAATCCATCCCAATATTTGGTCCTTTATTTTCCTGTTATTTGTGGCTCTGTCCAGATTTCTTGTGTCGAGAGGTTGAGAGGTATTAGAGGTATGCAAACCTCTTACGTGATATTGCTCCTGCCAGGGATCACATGATCGCTTTCACTCTTCACTTTCTCTCTTTCTCACACACACGCACACACACACACACACACACACACACACACACACACACACACACACACACACACACGCACACACACACACACACACAGAGTCTCTTCTGCTTTCATGCACGCATTCACTCACACAGCTAGACAGCATTGTAAACACACATATACACACACACTTTTTTCTGTTTAATTTATTTTTGATCATCTCTCTCTTATTTTCATAAATGCATACACTCTCACACGCAGACATAAACACACCAACACACTCTTTTTTACTCTTTTTACTTACACTCACTAAGCAGAAAAAACGCTGCTTAGCAAATGAAATAATGGTTGCTGTCGTTTTTTTTTTTTCAGTCCGAGCTACACGGCAGCTTGATATGTTGCTGTGAAGCGGTGGACACCTTTTTCAGCAGGCATTACCTGTAGATTAACACCCTATTGGAGAACGTTCATTCTCCAATCAAGGTGTGATCATTAAAATCATCACTAAAATTAAACAATAGCCTTTTAAAGAAATTTGGAACAAATCACAATCTATTGAAAGCACCAATGATCAAAGCCCTAACAAATGACATCATACATTGGTGCTTGTATTACATGTGATTTGTTCATAATTTCATGAGATGGGTGTACTTTAAGTTTAATACTAGTCTGATTTTTCCCTGTTGTTCAAAATGTTACTGCTATTATTTATAGAATTTGATAGTTATTTCCAAGAAATCCACAATCATCACAAATGTAGCTGTCACATTTGGGTTAATGTGTGGTCATGTCTTTCTTTTACACTAAAAAACTTCTCCAAAGGAATGGTAGTGGAATTGAACTGAACTGTAACTACCTGTATATTCAAAATGACCTTTTCGTGAATGAAAATCCAGTTGTATGCAATATCTACAATTATGTTGCTGCCAAAGCCTAGGTAAATTTCCCTGTAAATAGTTGTACATTCTGTTGTATGTTTAGGCGCATTGTCTGGTCTTTCTGGCCTGGATCATCACTGAAAAGGGTTTCCGTATCTGTTCACCTACCCAGTTAACAAATGTTAAATAAATAAAAATAATTCCATTTGCAGTGCATGTTCTCAATTATTTCCTGTTGGACAACATCTGCTTATGAAAGTATTAGAAAAAGTACTGAGGAAAGCAATGGCTGCTTCCTACGAATGTGTATTTGTGGTTTGGAGGAAGTTTTAAAATCATGTCATCAATGGTGTACACAAAATATGGAAGGCAGATGTTTGGGCTCCCTTTCAGCTCAGAAATCTTATTAAAAACAAAAGCATAGACTGAGATGTTATCATGAATGCACATAAAACAAAAATTCTCTTCTCTGATGTAATTTTGACAGAAAGTAAAATCTCCAGGCAAATAAATACAGGAGCCAGCCAGAAGACTATGACTGACACAGAAGTATACGTAATAATAATTACAGAACCTTCTTTATCAAAATATCACAGGAGATATGTAAATGTTTACCAAAAAGTAAGACTGTGTCAGCACACTGGCTCATGATTGTTAAATACTTGTGTGCCACTGGGCATTCTGAAGCCAGTTTGCTGATGCATTCCTATAGTTATAGGCAGAGCTGGATCATGGTCAAATGGGGCCCTGGGCAGCGTAATGGATCACCACTTCCCCCTGCGCAGCCATTCCTGTGTCCCATTACTTGGCAGTTTCTCCCCATTTCCCATAAACACATTTAAAAACTGTCAGTGTGCATAGTATTTACTTCTACAATGATTACAGATAATTGGATTTCATTTAAAACTTTTATTTCAAATTTTATAGCACAGACACTGATAGACATTTGCTAAACAAAACAATACAGTCTCAATGAAAACAAACTTAGCATTAACAGTAAACTTCTCTGCCCTTGAAACTCACATTCATTGAAACGGCATTGAAACCCATATTCAAAGAAAATGCATTGGGCCAGTGGCGGATTAAGTTTATCTTTAGGCTATATTAAAACCATAGGCTCCTTTTATACATTTTTAGGACCATGCATACATGCATGTGTTATTTGATTCACCTTCCTGATTGTATTAAATTGTATTCCTTGTATAATACAGCACTGCTTGAAAGAATGTGTTTTAAATTTGTAGTTTTGAACATTTTTTCAGTAAGCAATGAAACAAAATATATGAGCCAATAATTACAAAATTGCCCCTTTCAGAACACTTCGACCATAAAAGGCCCCTCAAACTTCTATCATTTCAATCCACCAATACCATTTAATATACAAAATATCTGCAGAAGTAAAAATCATCTGAAAAATTCCACATTAGAGAGATCTGTAACCAATAAAGAGATTGCTACTAGCAAACAACTTTATATTTCAGTATTTCAACTATAAATTCGGTGCCTGCTGCCATTGAAGGATAAATTGCCTATGTTACATTAAAAATAAAAAAAAATTGGCAATCTGCTTATAGGTAACAGATGACAAACCAACAATAGGTTCATATTTACAAGGCATCACATTCAAAGGAAGACACACCCAGGACTGCAGCACCCCACCTCCTTTAAAGTACAACACAGTATCAGAAATCTATCTGCATGGTGTGGGAGTAGAACCCACAGCCTTCTGCATCAAAGCAAGTATAATACATGCTGTGCTACTAACTGTGTTTTTGAATTCTATAGCTCCAACAGTAACAACTATTTGCTACACAAAACAGTTGCACCTTGAAAAACAGACTTAGTAGTAAACTTCTCTTCCCTTGAAGCTCACAGTTCCTTACGAATGTACTGAAGCTCACAATTCCTTGTAAATGTACTGAAGCTCACAATTCCTTGCAAATTTACAGAAACTCACAATTCCATGAAAATGCAATAAAAACTCATACTTGGTATAGAGGATTTGGCTCTTGTCAACTTTAACTAAAGTACAGGGTTTGAGCCTGGTTAAACTACTCAAAATGTCCCCTCTAACTAGGGCATTGCCAACACCCACATACACACACACACACACACACACACACACACACACACACACACACACACACACACACACACACACACACTTCAATAACAACAACAACCAAAAAATTCCCCTACCCATTTACAAGTTCAATAACAAAAAATAAAAAAATTCCCAACCCTTTTTTCTGGAGCTCGTTTCTTAAAAATCACATATTCCGCCTGTTCCAGTTAAATGTATGGGCATCATCCAAATCCACTATGTGTGTTTCCTGAAAGAAGAAATGTAACACACACAAAGTGCATTCTTAAAGAGGAAATGTACGTTAGTTGTGGATCCCCCTCCCTGGCTAGTAGGCCCCCCAAACCTGTGGCCCCTAGACGACTGCCCCTGTTGCCTAGTGTTGGATCTGGCACTGGTTTTATGGTGATTTACATAATTCCCATGACAGTATGAAAAAGGGAGGCCTTAGATTTATGCCTTTGTGCACATATTAGTTTTAACATAGAAGATTATGATTGGATCAAGGATCATAACCTGCTTACTATGTGTTCAAGATATGGATGCCAAGAAATTCACCTCAAGAGGGAAACTTGAGAGATGAATCTTGGCATCCATATTGAGAACACATAATTATAAGTTATGATCAGAGAGCTTTATCTGCTCCATGTACAACCAGTTACAGGAAAAAAAAAAGCACTAAGTGTTTTGCTGGCTTTCAAAGCCATAAAGTGCTTGGTGAGCACTGTCAGAAAGATAGTGTAGCACAGTCTCTTCAGTTTGCACTCACCTTGTCATGCCTCTCAACTGTTTATATTTTCACAAAATGCCCAGATTTTGCCTCATATATTTGGTCTGCTCCTTATAAACTCTTTGATGTTTGGACAAATCTCTGAAGATTGAAGCCAATAAATAATGAAATACATTTGAGTTTCAGAGTTGCACTCTTCAGAAAATGTAGGCAAACATGTCCTGTTATTCTAGCTACTTTCTAAGTTTATAACAGGAAGTCAGGAACATATTACCAGTACAGGCAGCAAACAGAAACACATCTGTTTTTTTTCTTCTGCTTGTAAAACCACTTCTAAATAGGTTAAGGGGTTATCTGTCATCAATACTAACCAAGTATTCACTAACACACAGGGTTGCCAGACGTCCCTATTTCACAGGGACTGTCCTGAGTTCAGCAGACAAATCCCAGGTCCAGCTGTTACCTCTGAAAATCCTGATGCCGATTCAATGGTCATCAGCTCCCTTGAGTTCCTCCAGTTCAGATTCCTCTCTGAGATTAGAGTTTGTGTGTGTGTGTGTGTGACTTCTCCCTCTTTTAAATTCTCCAAATCCTTTGGGTTTCTAATACCAGGATGGGAATAGACCCCATTCCTAAGTCAAAGTACGATTAAAGTTCATGAAATTAGTATTGTTTCACTCCTTGATGTCAGCCAAAAGTGCTCTTTGCAGCACCCAAAATGTGCCCAGTAATGGCTCCTTTTGTAATTCATATGGAATTACTTGTATTGGTAGCATATCTAAATACGATTCTAGACTCTTTTTTTTTATAAGACCTTTTGTCTTCTTTTCGTGGCCACCACATCCATTTTTCTAGCATCTGTCTTTTAAACTGTTGGTAATGGATGATCCCATGGGATATAGACTTCATCATTTTCTATGATGCTTTGTGGCTCATGTTTCCAGTGTTTTTCAGCCACTTCAGTACCATAATGTTTGCACAATCCCCAGTGCAGCAGTCTCAGCACATTATTATGCCTTTCAGTATACTGTCCTTCTGCCATTAGTATGTCACAACCAGCAACAAGGTGTGCAACTGTTTCCAATTCTGTTTTCCAAAACCTACATTTGTCTGTTTCTCCCACATGTTCAATGGACTTTGTAAACCAACATGTACATAGCCCACTATCTTGGGCTGCCAACGTTAACCTTTCATCTCTTGGTTTAAATTCACCTCTCCTTAACCATTCCTGCATTTGTATTCCTGCATTTGTTCCTGATCAACATGAAGTTCTTCTAGAAGTTTTCTATACTTGCAACTGTGTTTATGCTTTTTCTACATTTCTTGCCTTCTCATCTGGTCCTTCACCTTATATTCTTTCATTTGTTTTTTTGGCACATTCAGTTGCTGCCTGGTTTTTCTCTACTTCTTGTTTGATATCCATTCTTGCTAGAAGCTGATATGCTTCTGCTAGATTAAGCAGAGAAGTTGTCTTAGATTTATTCTCTTCATGTTTCAAAACGTTCATTACGTTTGGGTCTTGTGAATTCAGCAGATATGTGTGGAGTCCCATGACTGCAGATCTATACATGTAATCAGTTTCAAGGAGGCCCATCCTTCCTACAGAATGGGGAATATATAATTTTGGTATGCACTGATTTTTATAAATCACTTGGTGAGCATGAAGCATCTTTCTTGTTTTCCTATCTAATCTATCCAGTACATTTCGGGGCCAGTCAATCACTCCAAAACTGTAAGTTAGGACAGGAAGAGCAAATTGGTTTATAGCTTGGATTTTGTTCCTAGATGTCAGTGCTGTTTTCAGGATTAATTTAAGTCTTCTGAAATATTCCTTACTAAGTTTTATTTGCATTTGTTCATGTTTTATTGTTGATCCTTCATCAATTCCCAAATATTTATACACTCCCCCTTGCTCAAGTTCTTTTAGATCACATTTTTGTCCCAAACTGATGCTTTCCTGTTTTAAAGGTTGCTTTTGCACATTTAGCAAGACCAAATGACATTCTTATATCATCTGAAAAAGTTTTGACAACTTGTAGTTGTGCTTTCAGTTCCTCATCTGATGAGCTATACAGTTTCAATTGACGACAAAGGGAAGATGAGAAGACTTTGCACTTTGTTGTTTTCTAGGAGCCAAATTATAGCCATGACCTAAGCTGTTAAGTAGACAGCTTATGGGTTAATGACAAGGCAGAATAACTGCTGTGACAGAGAGTCACCCTGGAATATCCCCCTTTGAACTTTTATCCCTGAAATAATAAGTTGTCCTTTATCATGGCTTAATTGCAAAGTGGGCTGCTACTGTTTCATGGTCACTGTAATGTAGTCAATCAGTGTAGGATGTATATTATACATTTTAAGCACTCTTTTATTCATGAATCTGGGATACTATCAAATGCTTTTTATAGTCAGTCCATGCCATACTTAGATTCTTCTATGACTTTATTTAACAACAAATGACATATGATTTTCTTTTATTGCCCTTTTGTTCTACTGCCATAATTGAGTTTTCTTCTAAATGACTATAAACTCTGTCATCATCAATTCCATTGTGTATAGTTTATACATAGTCAGAAGGCAAGTTATTTGTCTATAATTCTTAGACTAAATCTTCGTGCAAAAATATTAATACTTTTAACCAGAAGTTAGGTACGTCATCTGAGCCTGGGGTTTTAGAGGCTTTTCTTAACTGTGTTTCAATCTTTCTGATTGTTATTTCATCCCATTTCATATCCTGTATCTTTAAACTTCTTATTCTTTCTTTTACTTCAATCCAATTAGCATCTTTGTTATGTTCCATAGGATCTTCATAGATACTTCTCCAAAATGTATCTATTTCTTCTTTTTTTGGTGGTCTTTCAATTCCTTTTACCTTATTTCCCAATTCTCTATAAAACTTTTTAGGTCATCAATAAATTGCTTATTTTGTACTTTTCCTTTATATTTGTCTATGTATCTTCTAAGTTTTTCCCCATGTGCTGAGATTTTTAGTTTATTATTTGCGATACTGCATGATAGATCCTGATCTGTTCTAATACTATGCATTGCTTTAATCACATCCATCTGTCTTAGTATTTTTGTTGATCTGTTCCCTCTTCTATACTCTTCCAATAGTGACACTTCTTGTCTTAATTGCTTTATAGTTTTCTCTATTCGATATTTCCATGATGGTATTCGATTTCTCCCCTTCTCTCTCCTTCATTACCCTGTGTTCTTGTGTTAGAACTTTTTCAGTTATTAATTTAGCTGCACAGTGATATATCCTGTTTGCTTCTGTTATTTTCAGTTAAAAAGCACTAAGTGTTTTGCTGTGCTTCTGATAAATCAACAGAGAGCATGTGACATAATACATTTTACTGGCCCAAGTTTCCAAGCTATCCCAACCCAGATGTTATGAAGGTTTTTATAACTAAATATGAAATGCATTTATACAGTCAGCATGTGCAATTCCTGAGCCTGTCTGCTAAGATAAGCATCCTGAGGAGTTTGTTTGACCAAACCTAATGACAATTGTGAAGGCTGCACTGCAGACATACATTACCTTGGTGAAATGCAACAACCCTAACCATTTTGCTCATATTTTATTTCATGGCCTGTAGTTTAGAATATATTTTTTCAGAAAATCCCATGAGTGTAATGAAAGCAAAATGTTACATGCTGAACTGCAGTGATTTTGTACAACCTAAATAAAAATGACAATGACAAAAGTTACCTTTACAGTAAAATATACTACCAGTTTCTTCTGAATATCATCATTTATTTATGGTTACCATGTGTTGGTTGCTAATTAATCTTTCACAGTTTGGATTTCTTTCTTATTCTAGAAGCACTTCCAAAATGTTGCATCCTCAAACTGCAGTATACAAAACTGTTTGTTTACATGTGACTTCATAATTGTAGTTGAAATGTCCTGAAGCGGGCAACTTGCATTTCAAAATGTGTATTCTTTGTGGCTTCTTTCTGTTCTGCTCTATGGTAAAATTTTATCAAGGCAGATTCAGTGTTAAACTTATAGTGTTGACCTGGGCAGATGATTCATAATAATAATAATAATAATAATAATAATAATAATAATAATAATAATGATAGTAACTTTTCATGACAGAAAAGTAAATTGAGAATTACACATTTTAAGAGGAATAAGGTTTCATTTAACATTTTCTGAAAAAAACTGTTATTGCATACAACCTTAGGGGCATCACGTGCGTGTATGTTTGTCCGTGTGTGTGTGCATGTAAATATGTGTGTGTGTGTGTGTGTGTGTGTGTGTGTGTGTGTGTGTGTGTGTGTGTGTGTGTGTGTGTGTGTGCGTGTGCGTGTGTGTGCGTGTGTGTTAAAATCAAACCCCGGAACTGAGTGTGTTCCCTGTGTGCTCTTAAGGGAAATTGTGCTTGGTGCAGAGAGCTGCATCTGGAAAGTGTGCGCCAATTGTATTTGGTGCGCATGAAGCACTACTGCCAAATCTTCAGGCATCCATAGTTGCATATTAGCTGATGTAGTTTTGCAGCAGAACTTTTATTTTACAAGTGTGTGTGTGTGTGTGTGTATGAGAAAGGCATAATGTGTAACTTACATTGTATATTTTGTGAGAGAGGACAAATATGATTCACTGTATGTGCAGGTTTCAAAGCAGTAAGGGGACAGTATAATTTCCATTACCCAATAAAACAGTTTGTCATCAGCAATTGAAAGAATGCTGCAAGGAATTAAAAGGATATAGCCAAATTACCTTTCATATAGAGTTATATACATCAAATTCATGAGTATGACAAGCAGAACATAAAAACTATACCAGGATGTGTGTTGCCACTTATCTATCACATCATCAACCCCCTTTTTCCCATTTTCTACATGGGGTTGAGGTGTCGTCTCAACTGTCTCTCTGCTCATTGCCACTCATCTGCCTTCTTCAACGCTCACTCCTGATCATCACAGGTCTTCTCCCACACAATACATCACAATACGTTTCCTCTAGCCTTCTTCCTGTCTGTCTCAAATCATTATCAGATTGTCTTCTCCTTTTTTGCACATGTGCCTGAACCACTGTAATCTGTTCTCTTTGACCTTTTCTGCAATTGGAGTTACTTGGGCTTCTGTTCTTATATGCTTATTTCCTCGTCTGTCCCACAGTGTGCATCCTATCACCTGTCTCAGGATTTCATCTCCATCACCTCTGTCTTTCTCAACTTCTCTGCCTTTAGTGTTCAGGTTTCTGTACCGTACAGTAATAATGGTCTCACCACTGTTTTGTCTGTGTATCTATACACACACACACACACACACACACACATATACATACATATATATATATATATATATATATATATATATATATATATATATATATATATATGGGCCTACTTTGTTTCATTGAAAGCTCATTTCACTGAATTCAATTTACCCTGACCAAATCACTGAAAGCTCAAATTATTGAAAATTCATTTCATCAAATCTCATTTCACTGAAGCAAAGTACTGGCACTGTGTAGAGTAGTGTAAGGCAAGTAAAAAGTATATCCACTTTTCCCCACTGTAGTGCAATTTTGGAGTTAGTATATATAGTTAAGGATGTGTGGGGGGCACAGCCCCCACATTGGGGGTATTAGTTTAGGTATATATTGTCTTCTGGAAAGAGTTAGTCATTGGTCTTGTAAGTAAGCATGTGTATGGTTTAAAATGTATTGTTTTGAAGATTTAGGTGAAATATAATATAAAAACCAAACTAGGTGGGGGGGGGTTGTGTGTGTGTATATATACAGAGAGAGAGATAGATATGGATAGATAGATACATAGATATAGATATATAGATATGTGTGTGTGCATTTACTGAGCATCAAGTTCTGGCAGTAAAAATGTGACGTGGCTGGAAAAGAAGGAAAGGAATGACCTGGGGGAACATCAGCATTTCCCAATCCACATCTACCCCACATACGGTAGAAAGAGGTTATGATAACAAAGTTTCACAGTAATACTATAAAACATCACACCCTCTTAATGAGCATTCTTTGTAACCATTATCATATATATCAATATATATTGCATATGTATTCAACTTTTGTGTTAAGCTGGCTTTGGAAATGTTGTACTATGCTTTGTTATTTTAAAGCTTTTTGCATAATAAACAAAACCATTGTCAAGATACAGCAACAACAGATAGTGGAATGGGCTAGACTGAAGTGTGAATATTACAGTTGAGAGCACAAAAGAACAAATGCAGCTTGTTGCAAAATCGATTGAGAAGCATTTACACCAAAATGAATGCATAGCTAATGGCATGCAACATATAAACTATTAGTTAATTTAAAGAAGCATTATTTTGCTTAGTCAAGTGTACTGAATAAACCATCCTGAAAAATGTAAATTAACTTAGTAAAAACTATTTCTGTTTCAGAGGATCGCATGCTTGCTTTTTAGCCACCATACTGTTGAAGTCTCTAATGTTTAAATATTAGTATATGTGTTGCATCTGTAATTAAAATATTAGGCTGTGTAAGTTCCCTTTTTAAGACTGAGGATTGCTGAACAAACAATTTAACTGGTTTCCCTAGCAGTATGCAAAAGTGTAATTTGTCCTGCATGCTAATGATGACATTGTCTGTTCTGCTATAAATGGATTTCGGTTCTGTGTATTGTGAAAGCTCTAGGCTGGTCAACAATACTGGAATAAATTGGACTAGCAAAGAAGAAAGACAAGTGGTAGCAATACAGGCATGGACACTGGGGTATGCTTTTAGGCTTTATAGTAGACCCAATTCCTCCCCAATTTGCATGTCACCCACCTGCTCCATCAGCCCTGCAGCTTCACAACTTTACCTTAATTATAAATGAGAGCATCCACAAGTCCTGGATATGTCTTCATCACAGGCAAAATCTCCTTCCTCCCAGAATGGGAGTAGACCTGACTTATGATTAATATTTTGTTGATACACTGATTAAATTTCTGATGTCATACTTAGTGATTCCCAGGAGTTTGCGGCTCATGAGAAGGTCTGCTGTAGACCCAGGTTTTGCTAGAATTTGAAGGTCATGAATTAATTGTTTCAGGAAAGCAAGTTCACAATATCATTGCCTTTATTGGAACTACTTTTATCAGTAGGCCTGAATAAATCCACTTAGTTTATATGAAATCTGTCAGTGTGATTATGTACCCTGCAATGACTTTGGTAAGAACATGAGAGTTAAGTTGTCTGTTTGCTGTATAAGTTGAGCTGATTAACATGCTGATTACCTATTAGATATATTAAATAGCAGGATACCCATGATGGAAGCTATGCCATACAGATGGAAATACCGAAGCACTTGCTCATGCAGTAAATGAGTTACAAACAGTAGCTTTGAAAAGTTAGACCAAGAGGGAAAATAAATTATGTAATTTGAAACAAATCAAAGGCAAAATTAAAGCAAAATGTACAGAACTAACTGCATAAAGCAGCGTGTGTAAAAGCTGAGGTAAATTACTGGAAAAATGCTATGAACTAATTATTGTATTACATCATGATGCATTTATTTCCCCCAAGAGGTAAAATAGGAGAGAAAGATATTGTGGTTATGAAAGGTGACACAAGGTCAAATACCATTTTTGCCAATTGGTTTGAACACCTTGTTGCTGTACCGAATATTTAGCAACACCAGATAAGTGCCCTGTTGGTGTTTTTTTTTTTTTTTTTTTTTTTTTTTTTACTTTTCCTGGTCTTGTATTTTATTTTACTACCTAGAGTTCATGTCCATCTGCTCTGGACATTGATTATCTTGGAGGGTCCTAGAGGGATTCCACAGATATTGGTCAGGGAGGACATTCCAGATTTGTACAAATTGTGCGGGTTTAATGTAGCACTATTTCCTATGTGATGCTTTGTTGAAAAAAAAAAACTCTAGCAAACTCATAAAGCATCAGTTAAGTTCTGAAAGTTTTCATTTATGACTGCTCCAGATGGTGGATGGTGTCTAATATGTTAACATTATATTATGTCACATATAATGGGCTAGGTAATTAGCAAGCAGTTCACAAGCTAAAATAATTTTAAACCACATTCCATCACTGCTGATTTCTATATTCTACTAAAAATATCTTAACATGTAAAAACTTTTCATTCTGAGGATGACAATACTCCTTCAAAGAAAATAAAAAGGCTCATGAAATTTAACACCGGTTGGACAAAAAAAATATTCCTGGTTATGAGAAGGATGAGAAAGATATGCTGTATGTTTGATGTGCAATAATATGTAATTTTCAATCGGACATGGTGGCAAAAATGCCATCAAATGACATATGAAGTCTACTGCGCACACCAACAATATTTCAGCTGCTTTGATGTCCACCAAAATAACAACATTTTTCATGACAAAAATTTCTAAGGAAGAAGATGATATTACTGCAGCAGAAACAGCATTTTGTTTCCACACTGTGAAGCATTTCCACAGTTACATTTCCAGTGACTGTGCAGGATCACTCTTTTCTTGTTTGTTCGCAGATTCAACAATATTGAAAAAATATTGTTGTAGCAGAACTAAAGCAACAAAAATTATTACACACATGCTTGCACCTAAATCAAAAATATATTTTTTAAAAGAATTGCAAGATGACCAGCCATTTACTGTGAGTACCGATGCCTGAAATAAGGGCAATATAAAAATCTTCCCATTAATTGTATAGTATTTTTAACAAAGAACAGGGCATTCAAACAAATTATTAAGCTTCTACTCACTGGAAAGTGGGACATCAGGTAGTATAGCAGATTCTATAACAACAGCTTTAATAGATAATAATTTAACAATACAAAATGTAACAGCTTTCTGCGCCAACAATGCTAATGTCAATTTCGGTAAAAAACAAAGCATCTTTATGGAATTAAAAGACCTTAATTCAAATATAGTTGGAACTGGATGTAACTGCCACATACTACACAATACTGCTAAAAAAGCTACAAAAACTTTAACTTTTGATATAGAGTCAATCGTTATAAAAATTTATAATGATTTAGTTTGTTGAGAAAAAGACTTGTACAACTAAAATAATTGTTTGAATGGCTAGAAGTAGAGTGGTCTGAAATATTATGCCATGTGCCAACTCGATGGCTCACTTTGATGTCCCCATTTGTGAGGATAATAAAAAATTTTAAGCCGATGCAATTGTACTTTTTGAGTCAAAAATCCAAATCTGAAATTCTTGAATTGTTTTTCAATGATAAATTGACATTAGTATACCTGGGGTTTGTTGCAAGTACATACACTATTATTCAGAATGTGTTAACAAAACTTCAAAGCAATGATGTTTCAATAATTGATTTTTTTGAGATCTTAAATGGTTACTGATTCCTGAGTATGCCAAACTGCTGCCACCATTCTCAGTATATAATTTGCCACTGCCCATACCTTAGCACCTTGCTTAAGAGGAAACTAATAACCCACCTGTAACATCCCTTCACCGGGGCAGTAATCAAGGAGCCTCAGTCCTCACCACTAAAGGATGTTCACTTGGAAGAAAGATAGATACACACAGTTTTTCCAGATACAGTTCTCTGCGCCAAGCACAATTTCCCTTAAAAGCACACAAGGAACACACTCAGTCCTGGGGCTGCTTTCCCTCTCTCTCTCTCCAGGCCCAAATAAGACTTTCCACTGCCACAGCTGTAGAGTTGAGTCCTCAGCTGAGTGTTCCATTCCAAGTCCTCCACCACCCTCTCTGTAAAACAAGTGCTCTGTGTCCCTGCTCCAAGTAGCTGACGCACGCACACACACACACACACACACACACACACACACACACACACACACACACACACATACACACACACACACACACACACACACACTTTGAGATTTGATTTTCACACACACACACACACACACACACACACACACACACACACACACACACACACACACACACACACACACACACACACACACACACACACACACACACACACACACACACTCTCTCTCTCTGGGAAAGACTGGCATGGATTTACCAGCTATATCCCCTCTGCTCAGACTATAAGTTAGATACTGCCACCAGAACACTCCAAAGGCAGCTACTCTAAGGGTCTTACCAGGGTTTCCAATTATACTTAGTAAAATCAGTACTAATACAAATGGTACTGTTTGACCACTGCAACAAGGCTTTCAGAAGTGGCCACAGTTTCATCAAATAAATATAAGTACTCTCAGAGGTTAAAATATTCTCTAAAAGACCATCCACAATGAAAAGTTTAAATATATTTAATAATAAATAATAAAAGACATGAACATACTAAATCTCTATTTACAATAAACACCAGAGTTTCATTCACAAGAAATATTAAAAATAACACAGATGGAAAGATTCACACAGATACAGAAAATAATATATAACTAATCACACTATTTTCCTGAATGATCTAAAGAATTACTGTCCCCTGGTTCACTTACTAGAGCAAGGCAAGAGGATGTAGGTGAGTGGTCCTTCTTTGTCGGGTTTCAAAAAACAGACTGCCCCCAGACATTGCATGATAATCTACATCTATGCAAAAACAAACAGCAGCATACACTTCTTGTATACTTCACGCAGTAGAGCACATTGGCCACAAACAAACTATACATGACAAATGGATGGGCTATTATGAATTCCCTACTGGGTATGTATCATGGCACTTCTCAGACAGACAGCATACCTCATCCACTTCTTCTTGTGTTTAGCTGGCTAGGTTTCTCAATAGCCTTCTGTATATACCTAATAACCTATATAAATAAGTGTTTCAAACAGAATAAGATATTAATATATCTGCTCATACTACCAAGAAATAATTTTATATGAGTACCCACAAGCAAAGGAAGGCATATACCCACAGTTTTAAGCTGACAGTTTTTTTTCTGTGTGACCTGATTAGTGAACTATTGACTATTTAATTGATCTATGGTTTGTCTAGCAATGCATTGTTCTACAGTTTGGGACTTACACTAAATCACTTCAACCTTTTAAACCTGATATATGTGTAAAAATCATTATTACTAAACAGAAGGAATTTCAGTTATTTCATAGACATAGGTCATGCCACAGCTAGGCATACTGGAGTATGTGCCCTAGTTCTAAAATGCTGTGCCCTGATGATTGCCCAGTAAAATTAAAAGACTTCTACCATACAGTCTATTCAAAGCACTTGCAATCAGTTGTTAAGAGCAATTAAGCCCAGTGCTTTCCTGGCAATCTCTAGTCATGTGACTAGAGACTACCAGGCAGGATCATCTGACTCACATATATTTGCATATTTTTAGCAGGTATGTCTTTTAAAGTTCAGTTTAAATTTTAGCAGTTAAACCAGATAGAACTGTGACCAGTAGTAACAGTAGACACTGCCCACAGCAGAATATAGATTTTTTCCCTTTTATTTTACTTTACCATGATTAATGTTGGGAGTGTGGTTGGAGACATCTCTTAACTGTCTCTGATTTTGCTTATATTTTGCTGTGTTCCTTGTACAGTTTATTTCTCTTTCAAATTGTTGGGGATTGCAATCTTCCTTCCTCTCAAATGTACATCATTATGAACACTCATCATTCTATGTCTTCAAATTTTTATGGTCCATGCTAAAAAAGTCTGACACACATTCTTTGTTAAGACTGTTTTTAACAAATATCCATGGTAAATAATGGTGAATAGTAGTGAAGCATATTAAATCATCAAAATACCTCTTTAAGTATGTGATCTTCCTACTTGACATTGTTAGCAAATGTTCCACATTTTTCCCATTTGTTCCACATCGTGAGATGTAGTGTTCCGCTTTTTGGGAACAGAAGATTGATGGCTATGGTTATCACTAAATAATGTCAATTTGAGATTCAGACTTATTATTCTTCACAAAATACATGCTGATGCAAAATCTGTTATTCTAGGAACTTTCTAAGTACATAAGAGCAATATTTAAAATCTGTCTCTGATTCGGGGTCTTAGCCCCCATTATTTTTTTAGCTATATCCCTGATTCTTGAACTAAGAGATTGAGAACTATTGGGATGCAGTTCTGTGTAACAGAACATTCATCCCCATAGCAGTGATATAAAATATGTTACTGTGCCTATTTTTTTAACTTTTGGTGATCACAGTGTCTTGCCAGAAGTGATCTCTGGGTCTGTCCATTAGGTATCAGAAGTTCAGGAAAGAAGAAGGTGTGGTATTTGCTAATGTGAAGGCCTAAATGTAGAAGTTGTTTAGCAAGGCCATGATGAATGACTTTGAATGGCCTCAAATAAGTTCTAACAAATCATCCAGCAACTGAGGAGGAGGACACGTGAAATTGCCCAGGCAGCTCCCAGCAAGGGTGTAGAAAGGTTTCCTTTCAGTAATGCAAGAACTGATCCTAACTAACTTTGAAAAATAAAGTGGATTTAAAGGGAAAAACAGTGAATTTTGAAACTCAATGTTAGATCATTAAAAGTATTTTTCCATGGGGGCCTCAGACCCCTGCATCTCCCACATGGAGGTCGGCAAACAACTTAGCCCAACTGCTTATATACATACTTTGACATAACTAAACTAGAGTAGGGACATACTATAGGATACTATAACCTTAGACTTGGTATATATTTCCCCATAGTCAAACTTTTAGTCCTGATCTGAGCATCCTGATTACAGTCCTTTGGAATTTCAACTACTAGCACCCATAAGGAAACCCCAGTGACATTGTTAAAAAGTGGAAGGAAGACTTTGAGAAACTCCTGAATCACAGGATACACTCAATTCTGGTGAGACAGAGCCAGAAGCAACTTGTCCGAGTGCAACTATTTTTGCAGATGAGATCACTGCAATTATTAAAAACCTCTGGTATGGCAAGGATACAGTACTGGATGAGTTCTTACTGGAAATGCTGAAGGTGCAGGACATTCTAGGATGTCATGATTAATGTGCCTGCTTAATGTTGTTGAGGTCATGGATTAGCAAATTATGATAGTGCTCTTCAATTCAGAAAGGAAGATATGAAGTTGTGTCCCACTTACAGATGGATTATGCCCATCAGCCTTGCTGTGAAAACCCATATCATGACACTGATAAGGACACTTTCATAACAGAGAATCTCATTAAGCAGAAGCAGCCTAGATACCATCCTGGTCACGGAATAGTGGATCATCTCTTTTTCATTAAACAAATACATAAACTCATGCACGTGTGTAGAGAGACATAATGTACTAAAAGGTGGTGTTTGTCTGACAGTTAAAATATTAAAAACATTTCATTTCCCTCATGTGTTTGTTCAAGGATGGTTTAAAATTTCTACAGAAGTAGAATTCTGAAAAGAATAAACTAAGGTTGGCAACGATGTTTGAAAACAGATTATCACAATTTTACTCTTAATATGGATATGTTTTAGTCTCCTTTAAGATAATATTAGCCTGAACAAATCTGTTTATTAAGATACTCTGTCAGGAATATTTCACTTACAGAACAATTAACCAGAATCATATAATCCTAAGATTTTCATACCTTAAAGTCTATATACAGCATTTGTGATTTTGATATGAAAGATATCATACACAACCCACAAAAGAAGAGAAAGAGAGATCTTAAAACCTGCTAGTAAAGCTTTATTGCACTCACTTCAGTTTGCTGTATAATTTGATAGAAGAGGATAACAAAATGTCTGGATTTCTAGGAATAAGAATTAGTAAAACTGAACCAGACTACTAGCTTTTATAGTAGTAGCAGTAATACATTTATCAAAATTTAAATCATCATCTATCAGTATCCTTTAGTTAGGGTAGGATGTTGTGCAAACTAGAAATCAGGTCCTAATATGTACCTTTCTTTTTTATTATTATGTCTCATTTGCGTAAGTTTATTATTGGAGATGTTGGGCAACATTTTATTTCCATTGGTCCATCTACAAATGTCATTCAAATTATCTTACAATGAATTATTTAGTTAAAAAGGGTCTGCAGTGTTTTTCTAAGCTTTAAATCATAAGCATGCCATCATTCAGTTTAGAAAAGCATGTCAGGTAGGTTCAAAATGAATGATGCTAGCCTTCATAGAGTTTCTTAATGTACCCCAAATTTTATGTTGTACTGATTACTTATATTATAAATTAGTGTTTTTAATATAAATGGTTCTACCACTAAACTAATTCTGAATCATGGATCATCATCTCCTTTCGGCTTATCCCATTTAAGGGTCACCACAGCAGAACAATGGTCTGCAGAACGATTGGCAGTGGAGTTGTACGGTGCCGAGTTTCCAGCCCATTGCCCAACCTTCCACAGAAGGCACGCACACACACACACACACACACACACACACACACACACACACACACACACACACACACACACACACACACACACACACACACCTAGGGCCAGTTGAGAGTGTCCAAGCCACATACAGCATGTCTTTGGGATGTGGGAGGAAACCGAAGCACCCGGAGGAAACCCACGCAACCACAGGGAGGACATGTAGACTCCCCACACAAGGCACACCAGCCAAGAATCGAACCAGAGAACCTCTTGCTGTGAGGTGGCAATGCTATCCATTGCAACACCATGGCTGCCTCAATTCTGAATCATGGATATGATACATTTATCTATATTGTACTTGTTAAGTTTATGTAAAAGAATTTGATGATTCCATAAACCAAACGATTTGGATAGATCCTTGTAAATTACATTTATAGATTTTATTCAAGGGACTAGGGATCTTGAGAGTTTTCCAGTCCTGTTTACATGCAATCTGCATAGCTAGAGAGGACATCTGACCATATACCTTAGGCTGTTTTGTGGGAGATATTCTGACAGTTTGGAGCTCCTCTGCAGCTGCTGCATATGCCACATGAGCCTTGTGTTGACAAGTGAGGGCATGTATGTATTCTTGGTAAACTGAATATACTTAAAATCACATAGCACTCCACAACAGAGTGTCTGTCTCCCCTCCTGTTCATCATTTTCATGGATAGAGCATCAAGAAACAGCTGAGGTCTGAAAGGTGTCCAGTCTAGCAGGTGTGAGATTTGCAGCTTTGCTGTTTGCAGATGATGTCTTCTGGGATGTAAATCAGCACCTCCAAGTTACAGGTTACGGTTCTGTCCTGGTAAAGCCCAGGTTGTTTACACATACGATGATGGAGTGAATCATGATACTGAGCATGATGTGGGTACAGGGGCAGTAGTGCTGCAGGCAATGTCCTAGGCAGTGGTGAGAAATCAAGAAATTAATCAAAGGGTAAAGTTTTTTTTATTTAACAGTCATTCTAGGTTTCCATCCTCATCAGTGGTGAAAAGCTTTAGGTTGAGACTGAAAAGATGTGGTGCATATCTAAAGCAAAAAATAGGTTCCTTAGCAGGGTAGCTGGGCTCAATATCAATGGCAGAATGAGGATTGTGGCAGCCTAGCAGGAGTGGAGAATAAAGTCACTATTCCTCCAGGCTAAGAAGAGACACTTGAGGTGGTTGGGACACAAAGTGAACATGCACCTTCGTGTTTACTACAGAAGACAGAACATGCACAGCCCACTGACAGGTGGCCATGCAGTACTCTTAGAACACACCTGAGGGATTATGGGAAACATGCATTTTTTCAAGTTGCAGTTCATGGAAATAGGAATTAATTATTTTGTTTAACTAATTCCATGTTTCACTGAAAGTTTTGTGATATAAACAAAAAGATCTCAAGGCAACAAGATAAAGGAGTTTCTCCTTTCCCCATTGTTGTGCAATATCAATTTTAGTATACTTAGATATGTGGGGGTGTGAAGGATACAGGGTCTTACCCAAAAATGCTGTACTTTTTATAGATCATTTTGTGTTTTGTTCTCATTGCAATTATCTATGCATTCAGGATTATATCTCTTATCTCACTAAGGAGCACCATCAGTGCCTGTATAGTAAATTGGGGGCTGTTAATGGGGATAGGGAAGCCTGGTTTACATATCTCAGCATATTCAACAGTTTAAAAGTTGTATGGATAAAATACAATATTTTGGAAAAAAAAAAAAATATATATATATATATATATATATATATATATATATAATAGACTACCGCCTATGTGGTAGTTCATGGCTACAGAGTTTTTACCAAAAGGGATGACAATGCACTTTTTGACATTGAGCTTGAGGCTCACTATATATATATTGAGCCTCAAGCTCAATGCCAAAAAGTGCATTGTCATCCCTTTTGGTAATAACTCTGTACCCATGAACTACCACATCGGCGGTAGTCTATTTAACACCAAAAGTGTGATAAGAGACCTTTGGACACAGGTGGAAAGTAGTCTCTCCTTTGATAATCACATTACCACAGTAGTCAGGAAATCCTTCTACGTGGCACAAGTCATCACAAAAGGTTTCTCATCCAGGAAAAAAGGTCATTGTTCCCCTCTACTCATCACTCATTAGACCCATTATAGAGTACAATGCCCCTTTTGGTATGTACCTCACAAGACATCTACAACAACTGGAAAGGCCACAGAAATACCTCACAAAGAGGATTACCGGCCTCAAACAGATGCCCTACGCAGACCGTCTCAAAAAACTCCAGCTTTTCTCTGTCGCATATCGCCTGCTCAGAGGCGATCATTGCCTAACATACAAAGCTATGTCAAACCCAGAGCTGTTGGACATACTCCACTTAAAGAAATCCCAATCCCTCCGAGCTACACGCTCTAGGGAACTAAGCCTTGTCACCACAATAAACAAAACATGCTGGAGGGATAGATTCCTGTCTCAGAGACTTCCCATACTCTGGAACAAACTACCTATCTATATCAAACAAAGCTCCTCATTAGCACTCTTCAAGAAAAATCTTGATGATTGGATGGGAGATAGGAAATTCACCCTGGGGATCACTTCTGTGGCTCTGCTTGACAGGGTCACAGGAAAATAATTTTCTTAGGTGGCAAAAGCTAGGGTACCATTTGGCTAGGCTTATATAGGCCCTAGGGTCAATAGCCTAGTACTTACCTATGAACCTATGAACATACATATATATATATATATATATATATATATATATATATATATATATATATATATATATATGTATATATATATATATATATATATATATATATATATATATATATATATATATATATATATATATATATATATATATATCCCCCCAGATGTTTAGCCACCAGAAAACTTTAAAACAGTGCAGATAAATGTTATACTTGTTTAGTCTGTCATAATAAATGTGTAAGCTTTTGAGGCTACTGATTTCACATTCTCTAATATGATAAAGATCTCTACACAGCAGCCATATCTGTAGACCTTGAAATAGTCATTGACGCTATAGACCACAATATTGTATACCTCTTACTGTCCTTTGACTCTGACATCTGGATCAATAACTATTTCACTGAATACCCTATTAACATTCACAGTGGCTCTGATCATTCCATTCCATTCCCTTCATAATCTGACACTCCGTCAGGAATCAATTCAGATGCCTGTTCTATCCTCTGTCTCTTCATAAAGTTTCCCCTTTGACCTCTCTGGCTTCAAACATCCCTTGCATGCAGATGATTCCCAGTTGCTGAAAAACTGTGCCTCTTTTCGTGATTTCAGTATTCTCTTCAAAAAATCTTCACTATTCTCTGCATCTTTTCAGTAAGTCTAAATTACTGGTTAACACTGACACAGCAGATGGCATTTTCTTCTTTTATTTACCAATAACATCTGATTCCCTAGCTGCCAATCTCTTTGTTTTTGACCTTTAATAACACTTGCTTCCCTAACTGATAACCTTACTGACACATACTGTTCAAAATCCCCTCATTCCCTATATCATGTTCAAAACCTCTATCTCACCCACTATTCTAATGTTACTCTTGTTATTTGTGTTCATAGCTCACTCACCCCCTAATCTGGGTCCCACTACTTCTACTTTCTTCTGGATTTGTACTAAATTTATGTTCCCTACACAAGCTCTCTTTCAGACTACCCATCCTGTAATCAAACTTGACTCTACAGTAGGGCACCTACATAGAAAATTATTCACAACATTTATAAAATTACTTGCAGCTAGATTTTTTTAAATCTACAGCTAAATCCATGCATGCAAACATCACTTGCAAAATGCAAACAATGACAAATCATTAATTATTGCATACTTGAATGTATGCAGCATAGACATGATCAAACTATTGTTAACTCAGCACAACCCAATGATTCTATCTATAACTGAATTTTGTTTAAAAGACAGCTCATGGATGTCCCCTTTATTTTCAACCAAGCCTATGATGTCTTTATGAGCAATAAACAGAATAGCTAAGCGAGTTGGTGTATATATGTGTGTGTGTGTGGGGGGGGGGTATTAACATTGGTTATGAAATCAGCTCACCTGAACTGTAAGCTGATTTCTAGTGGTAATTCTACTTCAGACACTGCACCCAGTTGGACAGTTATGCAAATAACCCTCAGCTGTCATGCTAAATTGAATATTGAAACAGTATCTATACCTCCCCACACTGTTGTAGTGTTGGTTCAAGATACTACAGAGGACATTGCAGCACATTCTGTTCATCATAAATTGATCCTATTGAGTGACATAATTTTTGACTGCAAAGGTCTACTTTAAAAGCCACTTAATGGGTTCCTGTCCAGTAATAGCTTACAACAAATAATGATAAATGGTACTTAGCAAACTACAAATACAGGCTGATGCTCACTGTTAGATGCACTACTAAGAAATATACTTGACAAAATCAGTTCTCCAATTCTCTTTCCCAGTGCCATAATTAACCACATTTCTTTTCAGTCCTCCTGGTCTCTATAGCATATACAAGCCCCTTCTTAGACATTGCTAACCGGAGATTTCTCCAACCTCTTCTACTACTCTGCTAGAAGAACTTCAACTTATTGACTAGTCACTTGTCTTTGATAGCACTGACCCAATTTCTACCCTACCACCTTGTATAACTTACTGGTCCCTGTACAGGACAGACATTGTCCACTAAGGATAAGAAGAGTTAAAAACACCACCACTGATTGCCAAAGACATAAATACTATCACGCATCAGAAATAATAGGATTATATTTTCACCAAAATGTTATCTTTAAACAACGTATAGATCCATATTTGGAAAATTATAATTATGAGCGAACACTGACAGAATGCATTAGTATGTGAATGGCATACAGTTGCTTTAGTACACTGAATCACAGTGCAAGCATTACACACAAATAGATTACCCATTTACAGAAGTGATTTTACTTACTTTTGAAGTGGATTACCAAAAGTAGAATTATTGTTAAATAAAAAGAAAATAAAAATAATTTTCTTTAGAAGGCATTAAAATGTTGCCCTGGATAAACCATTCTTAACATCATCATCATCATAAACTCAGACCAAATTGATTGCATACAAAACTGAATCACCTAGGAATGATTGTCGACCATAAGCCTTCTTTGATGGACCATATTAATACCAATGTCAGCATTCTACAGAAGTAAACTTTTCTCTGACAAAAAAAAAAAAAAAAACAAGAAAGCGTTGGTTCAGAAAGTCCTACTGACCAAACTGATATGAGGGCCATTGCTCATTGGCAACCTCAGCATAAGTGCAAATTACAGCCTGGAAAGCCTCTTCAAGTAGACAGCTAGATCTGAAACTAGTGAGCCATCTTAACCTATGCCCAGAATTAATGACTCTGGAAGAATGGCTTACAGAACTAATATCCTGTAACCTGTATACATTATATATCATTAAAACAAAATCCAAAATAAGAAAGCAGTCACCTAGTAATTTCTATCTTGCAGACTGCAATAAGCTCCCTGTGTTTATAAGTGCCTTAAAAAATCAGATTCTAACTATAAAAGCTTTATGCCAAAAATCCAAGCTGTCTTAAATACAGTAAACAAAGGCAACACTCAAGAACCTGCTAGTACTTCTGCTGGTCACTTTTATTTTGTCCTAATCATAATTTGCTAGTTCACATAATCATATCTCAATAAAATTTGGCCATCAGTTATGAAATGTAAATACCATACTTATTCAAACCATATCCTTGTATAGAATATCTGACTTACAGTATATAGTGATAAGCATTGGTGAACACGGTCATTCGTCTTGATTCAGTTGCAAAGTAGAATAAATAATTATTGTCAAGACGATTTTGTTTTTTTGAGATTTGAGAGATATTGATATAATTTGCACATATGTATTACATATCATCCTTTTTAAATTTCATGTAACCTATTTCTATATGACATGGATTTTGTATGTTTATAAACTGTGGGTGATTACTATATACATTTATTTTAATGGAATTTTTTCTCTAGGTTCCCTCTGTAAATGGACATTTTCCAGTAGACTCAACTATGTTAATGCAATATAAATAACATATCTAATTAAATACGACCTTATGATTGTATTTTCTGATACCTTTGTTAGCCAGTGTATATGTTCAGATCCATCAGGCTGTTCCCCTGCGACACTATTCAAGCAGCAGGTATGGAATACTGCTGGGTTAACAGAGATGTCCTCTGCTTTTGGTGGAGTGGGACTTTTTTATTTGAGGATCATTCTTTGTGTAATTGAGAGCAATCTACAAAGATTCCATTTATGTGTTGGCAGTAGTAAAAGCCTCTCAACAAGATTAGTCAGAATCGCTGCCATTTTAATTTCTCATTTTCTAGTTGGAGGTGCAGAGCATATGATAGCACTGGATGTTGTCACCCACTCTCCATCACTACAACTGTTTCTGCATGACAGTGTCAGTATCCACTCTTATAGCTCACTGTACATTAGCTTGTTTTGACTCTAACCTACAAAGAACAGGAGATTTATCTGATCTGAACTTTGCTTTCCCTTGAAATATCTCCAACATTTTGCCCTATTTCCAAACTGAGGTTCCAAATAATTTAAAATAAAATCAAATGAAACTAAGAACCTGAACAATATGGCTTCATCTTGCCAAAAAAAATATTATAGCCAAGGTGCCATGTTTGCATGTACTTTATGATGGGCACTGCTTCATATCTGTCTCCTACTGTACACTGACAGTGTGCCTGTCTACTGCTGCCACTGGAAACAAGCAATTATCTGTCTTGCAATGTTTATTGATAGTGTACCAGCCCACAAATAGTCACTGATGCCCATTATCTGTCTTGCAATGTTTATTGATAGTGTAGCAGCTTTTATCAGCCACTGCGGACCAGCCCACAAATAGTCACTGACTCCTTCCCTACTTTCTCCTCCTTATAAGATATGACTTATTCTTACTGTGCTTACTTCTTTTTACTTTAACTGATAGCATGTATCTGACATTACCTCTGCATTTGACACTTTAGCATTGCAAATGGCAGCCCATAATTACAGCAATAAGCAAGTACAACATGCACCAATCTTGTGACCTCTTAAGTGGCATAGCCATATGTGAGGCTTATCAGTGGTTGGGTGCTTAGCAAGACACATGCAGAAGTCTGCACTATATGCAATGATGGACCTAGCAAGAGATGAATAAATTGAGACTATAACTTTCCTGGACTTTGACAAATAACACGAAGGATAAGTTGTGCAAGCTGGAAGGATTTTCTAATAATCAAGGATATGTGATAGTTAAAAGAGAGTCCGTAATAATTGTACATACAAAAGTTCCTGATGAAATCTAAGAGGAATGTTATCTATCTGCTTATTTTATTGATGTTGAGGGTAAGTCCTTGATTAATACACCAAGCACTTGTCTGGTGTAGCCTTGCTGGAGAATTTTAGTATCAGAATGAGATTTGATAATCACCTCCAGTTTGCAGTAATAAGCAAACTTGATTAGCTATGGTCCTTTGATACCAGCTTTTATGTCATGATAATGTATACCAAAGAGGTGTGGACCTAGGACAAAGCCCCGTGGGACACTACTGGTGGCATTTCTCTCTCTAAAGCAAATACCCCCAACCTCCATAGTATGGGTTCTCACAGATAGCCAGTTACCAATTCAGTAAACCATGCATGGGTTAATATTGAGTTGGGAGAATTGGCCAATAATCTCAGCATGGGGTATAGTTTTATAGGTTTTGGCAGGGTCCAAATAAGCCCGGTGAACTGTATGCCTCTTATTCATTACCTTTATAACCTTATCAAAGAAATCAACCAGATTATGCAGGCATGATCTGCCTTTTGCAAAGCTGGGCTGGTTGTGTATTCAGGTATATAAAGCCACCTGTATCATCGTTTAATAGTTCAACTATAATATGTTCCATAGTCTTGTAAATAATACTAGTGAAACTAATAAGCCTGTAATTCTCAATGTCAGTAGAGGGATAACATTTATGCAAGGGCACCACAACTGCTACTGTCCACATCTCAGGGACATAACTAGTGGAGACACATAGGTTGAAGAGCTGATTGAAGGGTTTTGCTTGGTGGAACTTTGTGCTTCTAAGACTTTACCTTAGAAAAGACATCTCTGCAACACTATCACAATCCTAATAAATTAGGTCTGAGTACAGTGGTAGGGTTTTGGTTAAGGGATTGCAAAAGAAAAGTGTTTTTTCTTTTTCTGTCTTTTTTTGTTGCCAGTGCTTTTTGTTTACGGTTATTTCGTTTTTCAGAATGCAAATGTAAATCATTTGTTTTTCCATAAATTTGCATTTCAATTCTTTGTCAAAGACCCATATATATATATATATATATATATATATATATATATATATATATATATTATATATATATATATATATATATATATATATATATATATATATATATATATATATATATATATATATATTCACCACCAGCCTCAAATATTCACTTCCTGTTATTGTTCTTGGTAATTCCCTAAATACCTCATCCTTGCAAAAAACTTTCCTTAATATTTGCAGCTTCATTGCCAACTCCTCCTCTAAAACAATAGCCTTCACATCACCAAAAGAGCTCCCTTCCTTTTGTCCTTCAGCATCTGTCAAATTCTATTTCTCAGCTTCTACCCTTCTTCAGGTATTACACTGCATGCAACTTATTATAACCCTTAGATCACAAGCATCAGAGTACATTCCCTTTATTGTCCACCATTCTGTCTCACATTAATAAAAAAAAGCTTTCTCCAAATTTGCTCCTTGTCTAGAATGTTATTCCTCACAGCTATTATCTACTTCCCAGCTATCAGAACTGCCCCTTTTACCATGCTTCAAGGATGCAGCCAGGTGCAACTTGCTTCCCATTTGAACAAATACTTCTTTACTGTTCCTACATACTCCGTGCCATTTTCTCTTCTCTATCTCATGTTTAGCTCTCTTCCCTTTCCCATATCTCTCTGTATAACATTATTCCTTTTTATCCTAAACAATCCAACCCCATATTAATTTCTATAACTCACTCTGGCTGTACCTCTAAAATCATCCCAAAGCATTTTAGGAACCAAATCCATTTAAACTTTATATATATTGCAGTGCACTTTAATGGCCTATTAGTTTGGGAATTTTGTCACAAAGGTGAAGTCCATTTTATTATGAATGTATGCGTATATGTATTTTTGTTCATATTTATTTATTTATTTATTTATTTATTTTTCTGTCACAGATAACCTCATCCTGACAAGCAACAGAGGAAAGGGAGAAAAGTAACTTTGCAGTGACAGTGGATTAACAGGTAGCACATTCACCTTTGGTGCTTAAAGATCAGACGACTGTAGGTTCAATTCCTGCACTAGGTTCTTGGAGTCATCTTCCAATACTGACCCAGCAGTGTAGCATAAGAAGGGGTTGCTTCACTCACGAATGCGCTGTCCTTCAGATGAGATGTTAAACCAATGTCCCATCTCAGGCAGATTTAAAAGATTCTGCAAAACTTATGAAAAAAAGCATCATTCCATTTCTAGTTAAATTTTTCATTTAAATATCTGAAATGATTTCAAATACAAAAAATATCTTTCAAGAAAAATAATTTTTAGAAAAAAAAAAACAAAAATGTTAACCATACTTTCCTACTTTTACTTACACCTTCTAACAATATTCCCCAACTTTTAATTTTATCAACATACTTTTTAATGTCTATATTCTCATATTCCCTCCTCTTTTTATTTTCTCTCTGCCATCCAAAATTTCTTATGTTTCTTCCACAATATATTAATTGCTATGCTTTCTTCCTTCTGTGCCATCCTATAAAACATATCTTATAAAATGAACTGAAGTTAAATGTATAATAAAAAAGGAGGGGAAGTTCCCTTGTACCGTGGCTAAATTTCCCCTAGTCAGTATGAATACCACCTTGGATCATCCTTGAAAAGACACCACTTCTTAAAGGTATTAACCAAGTCAAGAAATAACAATAAATATATAAATAAAGATGAAAATAAAAACACATAAGGGACTGGATCCATTAAAATTCAGACCTATTGTATCTGGAGCCGGTAGTATAACAGAACCCCTCGCCAAATTTATTGATTATGTTACTAAAAACTTTGTTTCTACCTTAAGTTACATCTGTAAGGACTCATGGGATTTTCTTAAAGGAATTACACCTTCCTTGTACAACACAGAAATATACACGGTCACGATAGATGTTATTGAACTTTTCCCTAGCATTCCTCACAGTATTGGCATGGAATGGTTTAATGAGGTTTTGGTTTTAGAAACAAAGTTAGGTAACAAAATAACCAATTTGGTCACAGAACTTATGGAGACAGTTTTACAGAACAACTTTATTTATTTTAACGGCAAATTCTTTAAGCAAAGAAAAGGGGTAGCTATGGGTGCCCCCTGCGCCTCCCTCTACACCAATTTGGTATTACACAAATGGGAACAGAAATATATTTTTGCAACAGACTGGACACATTTTATCGCCCACTACAAAAGATACTTGGACGATATTTGTATCTTATGGAACGGTCCGCTAGAACAGTTTCATGAATTCTTTAATTACCTTAATTCTACTACCACTTTTTTGTCTTTCACTTGTAATATTAGTGAAAAAGAGCTGCACTACTTAGATGTCTCTACACAATGATGACTCTAGTAAGGGGTTTTCTTCTAAGCTTTTTAGAAAACCTAGTTTTTCTAATTCGTACCTGCACTTTTCAAGTGGGCATCCTTTTCATCAAAAGAAGGGGATTGTCAAGGGACAATTTATTCGTGCTGCCAGAATGTGCAGTGACAGTGCTGATTTTTTACACGAGATAGAATTTATGAAGAAATTATTTTTGGAAAGGGGTACCCTGAATCCTTACTGACAAATTTGGCCAATGAGATTATTGCCAACAGAGATACAAAACATCCTCCTTTATTAGGTGCTGGACTTTTGGTAAGTCCTGCAAGTTTTGCAAGTCAAGTTCCATCAATAGACAGTGGTCCAAAGCTGAAAAATAGTTTTATTTACACCTATTCACTTGATGCCCCTGATATAGAGAATATTATCTGGAAACACTGGCCAATACTTACATTGCATGATGAACTCAAAGAACTAGTACAGACACATCCTATTTTTGTGAGGAAAAGGGACACTAACCTTAAACAACTATTTGAGAAGAAAGATATTTTGAGTTCTGCAACCAACGGACGCCGATTAGGTACTTTTAAATGTGGTGCCTGTAAACAATGTGACGCTATAATTAATGAATGCAATTTATATATTCCAGCTAGGAAATTTCTTTTTAAATCTAGTAGTTATTCTAATTGTGCAACGAAAGGTGTGGTATATTTAGGGGTATGTACAGTATGTACAAGTTTTTATGTCGGTAAGACAGAGAGACCTATTCGGAGGCATTTTTATGAACATTTATATGACATCTCTAAGCAAAAAGAAACTAACGCCTTTTATAAACACACAGTTTCCTGTCCTAACATGAACCTTAAATTTATAGTGTTAGAACAAGTTGCGCATGAACCTAGAGGTGGTGACTGGGAAACCACACTTGAGTATCGGGAACTTTTGTGGCAATTGAGACTGGATGCAGGTAAACCACCAGGACTCAATGATAGCATTAATATCAGTAGTGTCCTGAAGTTAAGAACTGCTCGATTATAGTGTTTAATTTTTTCCAATTTTCCTATTATTTTTTTGTCTACATTTTTTCTCCTCTTTTTTTGTCATACTTTCTATTTTTAAATGGATTTGTGATTTACTTTATATATGAGGTCACTTAAGCAGATTTTAATGCTAGTTTATTACTAGTTTTTAGAGATTGTTATTTATATCATATATCCATTAATCTATTCAATATTACTAAATATTATTCATTAAACCACATTATTTTTTCTGTATATTTACATATTTATTCAACATATGCCTTGACAGCACAAGTTTGGCATAAGCAATTATATAATATATTTAAAGACATTTTTTAATAATATTTTTAATAATTAAATTTTTTAACACGTTAAGAGTAGAGTGATGGTGTATTACCAATGTCATTAATCACACAAAGTTTTAAGTCATTTGATGAACTTTTTGCTAAATTTATTGGCAGTTGAATCATGTTTTTTAATTGATGAAATGATTTTATAAATGTGATTTTTTTATATTTATGGTGTGCGATATTATACACATTTAATTTATTGTATTCCTCTATGTTTATGTTACATGGAAACATTATGTACTTTGCATTCTTTTGCGTGCAATTTAAGTATATTTCTTTAACATGTTATTAAATTTACGATTCAACAATTAATCAATTAACTAATTAATTATTTACACCATGTGACTTTGGTTTAGTATATATCAGTTGAGCATCAAGCATTTTATTATACTTGATAAAGCTCAGTATTGCACCGAGCGAAAGCGCTTGTTTTAGTGTGGTGGCTTCCAGTAAAGGATTTATCTACAGTTTTGTTTGGCGTTTCATCCTTGGGTCGTGAAGTACTGCTTTGGTCTTCTGATTTCACTTGTTTCTTTGATATAAATAAAGATATAAATAAATAAATCTATATATTATTAAAATAATCATTCATGTGTATTATTTATTAATATAATCTCCCATGTAAATACTGTACTACATGACTTAAAATGAGCTATTTTGTTCACAATTAGTACAAAACAGAATAAAAATTAAAATATTAACTTATATAACACCATTTGGAATAATATCTTTGAACTCAGTGATGTTTCCAAGTAGCTTAATGGGTCTGTATAATATTCCTCCAAGTCTCTGCTTTCTTGAATCTGTGAAAACACATGAGATAATAAAAACATAGGCTCAAGCAATGCAACCATTTAAAAAAGTAAGAGATGTCTTTATTAATGGGGAGGGGGTGTTTCCTAAATGTTACCACAAAGTGTACGTGGGTCAGATTCATTAACAGCTACACTAAGTGTACACAATCTGTATTCAAGAAAATCCCTACCACATTTTGTGTGCTTTCTAGTCACTCAGAAAGATTACACTAAGTGTTGTCTACACTTTGTAGTAAACGTTTGAATCCCCCTTGATATTTAAGGCTGCAAAAAAAATCAGTAGGAAAACTAAAATTAAGAAGAAGAAGGTGTGAGTTATGTTTGTGCTGTCTGTTTACTCAGAACAGAATGAAGTACACTTAGTGTAGGCATTAATGAATCCCAGGGTGTGTGTAACATTTCTGAGTGAACAGACAGCAAAAGCATTGTGGTAGAGCTGTTTTTGAATTCAGAAAAGTTACCACAATATGTACACTTAGTATGCACCTTGTGTTAACCTTTATGAATCATCCCATTAATAACTGCATGTTCAGAGGTTTATAGGAGGTTACTAGGCTAATGGCCCTAGAGCCCTTACAAGGATAGCCATATTTATCCCAAGTTGCCGCAACTGTCAGTTGTTAGCTGAGTGAAGTTTGCAGAGTTAAGGGTCTGTGGTAGTTAATACTGACTTGCTTTGTCCTGGAGGGATAAGTATAATAATAATAAACACTACCCAGCTACTGATGATTTTCCTATTTCTTCTGATATGTAATCACTCTGGTTTCACCTTCATTGGTAAACTGCACTGCTTTTATCAAAGATCATCTGAGGGTGTTATATTAATGTTGCAATGTGCCTAATGGAGTTTGTGAGAGTTTGAGGTACAGGGTGCCTGCCATGCACTGATGACACTGTGTGTTCAGCTCATACCTCTACAGGGACCTCTGTAATGGAAGATGTGAGTAGCCCTCTCCCTGTGGTATTGTTGATATCATTACTGTTTCATCATGCTATGCAACTTGCATATTACCATTGACAGTCACCACAGGTGACCTGCTGATGTCAGGCATATGTCACCCTGTTGTGATGGACCCTGTACCAGTGGATCCAGTGAAAGTGTCAACACATATGCCACAATTGTCAGCCCACACATGCAAATACACACACTCATACTCACACATGCCCACACACACACAAACACACACACACACACACACACACACACACACACACACATGCACACACACACACACACACACACACACACACACACACACACACACACACATGCATACATGCCTCTTTAACCCCATGAGGCATGCATGCTGGTATATATGACTATACAGCTACAGGTTACATTGTCAGACATAGCTTGTTGTGCAGGTTGCTGCAGTTAAAGACCAGAGGTACCTGTAAAAATAGATCTGCAAATATCTCTCTGTCAATCATTACCTTCAAACATGCAGCTGTAATACAAATTACTAATGGGGCTGCAGTGTTACAGCCATATCTTAGTGCCATGGTGCAGCTCTATATTACACAACATGCATGCACACTACACTATTATTTAGTTCTTCAAGCAGGTATGAGTGAATGACCATGACTACTTCAGGCACAGGAGAAAGCAGGATTCCAACATGGTGCATAAAGGATAGCAAGATTGCTTTTTCCTTTCTTTCTTTTTTGTTTTGTTTCCCTTAATGAATGTTTGGTGGCAACCCAGTTCCTACATCCAAGCCACACCAAAGTATGAGGACAGACTCCCTTGTCTGATGACTGATGCCTAAAATTCCACAGTCTCTATGAACTGTTTCATTATTGGTGGGCCACACCTGCATTGTAACTGTGTTTCGAAATATTGTGTGCCCTGTCTGATTTTATTTATTTATTTAAATTTGTTGACCGGGAGTGTCCGACTGGACGTGGGTCCATTTTCAGCGGAGGCCCGGGGAGAAAAGCTCCACAGTAAAATAAACAGACAGTAGTTACATTGGATTACATGGTGATTAACAATTTAACATAGAAATTACTTGCAACATATTTACAGAAGAACATAGTACATCAGTAGACAACTAGAATCTTTATCTGTGAAGTACATAACAGGCATTAACAAATGTAACAATGAGAAGTTCCTGCTGTATAATAAGTACTAGGCTTATGAGCATCTGAGCTTGCTATCATCAAGGTAGTTAGTGGAGGTGAAAGAAAGGTAGTAGTTGGATGGGGTGGATGATATTAGAGTGGGAGTTGCAAGGGCATAGCCAGCATGTTTTTAGGTGCGCTTTTAATAAAGTTTTGAAGTTGGTGCATGATGGTACGGAGGTAATTGTGGGTGGGAGTGAGTTCCATAATTTGGCTATTGCGCAAGAGAATAGTGCTTCACCAGCAGAGTTATTGGCTTTAGTGATCTGCAAGTGATTTTTGTTGCTGGATCTTAGTGGTCTGGTGGTGCAATAGGGTTGGAGTAGATTCTGGAGGGATGGGACATTTAGTGGATGGTTTACTAGTTTGTGGGCGAGTGAGAGTTGATACCACTGAAGGAGGTGAGGGAGTTCAAGCCAGCCCAGTTCAGCAAGTGAGAGACAGTGGTGACTATGGTAGGATGCCCCTGTGGCGAATTTGACGATTTTGTTGTAGCAGGTCTCTAGCTTGTTTAGATCACATTGCCTTAGGTTGGTATATACTGGAGAGGTATGAAGTAGGGTGGAGAAAAGGTTGGAATTTGCTATTGAAATCTTTGCTGCTTTGGTGAGAAATTGTTTATTTCTGTATAATGCTCCTAGCTTTTTGTGGACTTTTTTTATGGTCATGGATATGTGAATGTCAAATTTTAGTTTATTGTCTATTTCCACTCCTTGCAATTTGGTGTGTTCAGTTGGGTATATAGTGGTGTTGTCTTTTGCTGTGATGTTAAAGTGAGAGTTGTTTTGAGTATGTTTGGTGGGTTGGAAGATGAGTAGTTTAGTTTTGTTTGGGTTGAGTATTAATTGGGCATCGGATAACCATGTTTCAACAGAGGAAAAGGCTTCCTGTGTGACTTTTTGCAGTTTGGGTAGGGACTGGGCTGAGCAGATAATGGTTGAGTCATCTGTGTATTGGATGAGTGTGCCATGTTTGGTGGCAGAGGCTAGATTATTGGTGTAAACAGAGAAAAGTAGGGGTCCAAGGATGGATCCTTGGGGAACCCCTATGGAGACAGGTAGTTGGGGAGATAAGTCATTCTGCCATACAACGGATTGTTGGCGGTCAGACAGGTAACTCTGAAACCAGTTGGTGACTGATTGTGAGAAGGATAGGTTATTGAGGACAGAGATAAGTTGTTTGTGTGGGACCATGTCAAATGCTTTAGATAGGTCTAGGAAAGTAGCAGAGGAGAGATAGCCATTGTTTTATGCTGAAGGATAGTGTTAGTAAAGGAGAGTAAGGCAGTGGTGGTGCTATGGTTTGGTCGGAAACCATGCTGAGTACTGGAAAGGAGGTTGTTAGTAAGGAGGTAGTCTGAGACCTGAGAGTGTATGCATCTCTCTAGTATTTTGGAGAGTGGAGAGAAAATAGCTATGGGGCGGTAATTGGTTAGTTCTGCAGAGGGTCCGCCTTTGTGGAGGGGAATTATATGTGAGACTTTCCACAATGTGGGAACGTAACTTTCTGACAGAGATCG